>NC_053157.1:168967345-169267345 GCF_016835505.1 Polypterus senegalus
AGTTATAGCATTTTTTTGTAAGCTATGCAAATTTACTAAGCTCCTTGTATGTGTCTGTTCAGTTTTCTTGTTTTTGTCCGTCTTGAAATATATTCTGTATCTATTGGACTGTTTTTTGGAAGTTTGAGAAGAAACCTCCATGAGCTTGAGAAATGCGTTAATATAAATAAAATTTTATTATTATTAAACACTTTGAAAGTTTGATTGGTCCCAAGACTAGAATAAAGTTAATGTAAAATCACTAAATGATCATATCAGAAAAACCGAAACATACAAACACGTGGACAACAAGCATCTTTGATGGCTTTTGTAAAGTGTATTGACTCCTCATATGTCTTTTTCACTTTTTCTATTATGTATCCCAAAGATATATATTTTAAAAATGTATCATGATGGGTTTGAAAATCTGGATTAAAAGAGTTTCTGTGGATTTACTTGTTTTAAGTATACTTGAAACACAGTTTGACTACTTTCAATCTAATGTGTGTGAATGTCAACATAACTCAAAAAACAATTGCTTAATATGAAGGAAGCTTGACACAGTAATTGTGGTGTTTATATACTGTATACAAACTTTAATATGACTAAATTTGCAGTGATGCCTGTAGGCATCTGTATGTGATTCTGTGGACATAATAACTTTAGAAATAAGTCACTCGATCTAAATGAAATTTGTTAGTTTTTAGTGGTGCATAGTATTTTAAATCTAAAGATTTTTAGTGACATTACTGTAGAAGGTTTTATTTATTAATTTGTTTTGCTCCTGTTTGTGCCTCAATTGCAGCACTACTGAGGAAGGAAAATATATAAAACTGAACACAATTCTTCTATTTTATTTTCTACTTTAAAATATTGGCTTGATGTACTTCAAAAATCACAGCTTTACATAGAAAAAGTATTGTGCTTGACACATTTTCTGTTATGAAAATGTATTGTGGAAAGCATTAATAAGACACTTTCTTTAATGCATTTGAAAGTTTTTGAAAGTTTAACTTGACAATTTTGAAGACTGCGTAAGGGGGGGATGTGACCTCTACTAGTATACAATGTGCACCTTGCTCTAGGTTCTCTTAACAAGTTGTAGAACTGGTGAGCCAAGACTTAGAGGTTTATACACTTAAAGCAGACACAGAAAAGGATATTTACAGTGGCTGAAAAAAAGGTGCAGGCCTCTTGGAATCAGATGTGAGAAAAATTGCTTTAGAAAAAGAATAGATCTCTAGCACTGCAGCACAGTGTTCTGCATTCCTTAGACACTTGAAGCCCTTCCCCCATATGCTTCTAATCCATTAAGGAGCAGAGCTTTATTTACTAGCATGTGGTGGCTGTCATTTCTGGTGGCAGAGGTGTTTAGCTGCTGAGCTGCCCAGTTCACTTCCCACTCTGCCATGTACATGCCCTCCTGATAATAATTAACTAGTAGAACAAGCAGAAGGATTACATTGTGTGTGTTCTGTACAGAACAAACAGCCTGAAGGAGCTGACAGGTGTCACTAATTAGTCAAAGGAGGCCTGAGAGCCTGCAGTCTAGACTGAGATGGGACGCCTTTGTTTCTTCTTAAAAAAAAAAAAACAGCAGCTTTCTGCACAGAACTGTTCCAGAACGGCTAGCAAAGTGGACACAGGAAGCAAAATATGTGGAGGGGAGGAGAGGGGAGGGGACTATGGTAAGGTGGCTTTGTGGAGGTGATTTGGCCATGCATTCCTTGTGCTGCACAGATGTGCCCCTAGTACTGTAATGAGGTCTTAGTTCCAAAGTGAGCTGGAGTGATTTGGTGAAGGGTTAGTTTGCCTTTTCTTTCTTTCTCCTTCTCTCTCTCTCTCTCCATCCCCCTGTGTTAAGGAGGCTCCATATTAAGATTAGGCCACAAAGTCGCTTCTTAATAGCCTCTTCTTTTTGTGGGTGCAGGAGTTGTCTGAATGCAAGATGTAGTTGTGTTTAGTGCATTGGCTTGCTATAAGATTAACTATACGGGGACCATATAGCCTTATCTTAATCATGGGTGTGCAATTTCCCTTTTAAGTGCTTTTTTTTTGTCCCAAGTTCTTTTGATCAACATTTTCCTTAAAAATTTTAATCCTACCTCACAACAGTGGGTTGGGGTTATCACTACCCAGTAGATACAGTCAACTACCCCCTAGTCTGAATTATAAGCAAACATGAGGAGATCTTATAGAAATTAAATTCAGAGTCTTCATTTGAAAGGCTTGAGAGATTCTTGTCTTCCTGTAGTATCATCGATAACTCTCTGATTGATTTCTCCATGCTATCAAACTTCTTATTTAGTTTTAATTGAAAAGCCTATTTTACATTCCTCTTTTCAATTGATTTAGGAAATATTTGTTTGGTTAATTGGTGTCTGTAAATTGACTTTTTGCATGTGACTGAATGTGTGTAAGAGTGTGCTTTATAATGTATAGATGTCAGGATAGGATCTAACCCCCACATTACATTATACTCAGTTAAGTAGGTTTGGGAATGGATGGATGTGTGGATATTTGGCCCTTTCAAGCAAATGCATCATTTAGCCATCCATTTTCTAACGTGTGTATCAAACGGTGGTGTCTAACCCCAGACAGGATGCCAGTCTTTTAAAGGCAACACTCAGAAAGACACATTCACACTTACTCACACCAGCCAGGTTTATAGTTGCAAATTAACCTAACATAAAGTTGTTTACAGTACATGAAGGGAAAAATCCTATAAAGACACAGGAAAAATATGCATATGCCATGCTGACATATGCATATGCAACACAAATTACTTGCTCCGATTCCTCCTTGAACCTCATCATCAACATTACTTAAAGATTTGCGGTAGTGTCCACAGCATTGTACTTAAAAATCCCAAAGTACAAAACCCTCTTCAAATCTACCTGTGTAACTTTGAGCTATGTTTGTCACATATTTTTTCTGCTTGTTAGAATGTATATCTGTTTTTTTCTAGTTACACTAAGGAACTGATAAGGAAGGTTCTATGGGATAGTACTTGTGCTCTCCATTATAGTACATTTGGTCTTTTGTCTGACCTTTTATCTTTCAGCAACAGTGGTGACACTTCTGTGTTTTGCTAAACATATTTTTGTACTTTTATTAAAAGTAAAGTGCAAAGGTTTTATAATCTACTCCAACTCCACTTCTTACCTCAGTGCCGACTTCAACCCTAAAGCGTTCCCTTCCTGAGAGAAGGACACGTGGTAGAAAAAATGAATGCATCCTGGGAGTTGTGTTTCACTGAGCCTCCAGCCCCACTCCCTACCATAAACTAAAGGCAGCATTTAAGTGCAAAGGGAGTAAAAATCATAATTAAAATTAGCTATTCACTTTTTCTACATTAATATTTTTTGATTATACGTTGTAAACATAAACCTATAAAGACAGTTTGCTGTGCATATCACATAAAAAATATCACTTTTTTCTTTATTTTCTTGCAAACTGGTTAACATTAGCAACAGGGAAGGAAAGGTTAAGTGCTGCATATAGTGCTTACTTTAATGCCATATTCTGGAAGACAGTGTGTTATAATGGTGTGAAAACCTTATTAAACTTTTATGACTTTTTCAAGTGTACATCACAAGTTGTTTTATAATTTATGTATTTATGTGTGTGTGTGTTCATGTAAATAATGTCACTGAGGGGTATGGAAGGTGACTCACCTCACAAATTGATATGTGTGCTTTTAATGAATATGGCAAATTACCAGGTGCTGAAGACATGTAGGCAGTGTGAGCTAATAAGAGTCCTCAGGTGAAATTACTGCCCAGATAAATACGGCGCACAAGGAGACACGTGGGAGGGCAGCAGATGACAGGGCACCAGAAAGCTTGTGTGTGTTTGTGTGAAGTAGGATCCATGTGCTAAACAGAAAAGGCTAAGAATATAGGCAGCATAATGCATTTCTGGGAAGTTGAGGTGTCCACAGGAGGTCCTGAAAAATAATAAATTAGGGGTAAGATAGAGATGGAGCGGGGCATTGAAAGGATACATAACTTTACTTACATAGCTTACTGCTTAAGACTGGAGAAAACATACATACATATAATGAATGTAAAGAACTAGAATTAAATTTAAATAGATTTTTAACTGGGTCTTTTGCCTGTGCAGGACTCTAGTCCTTTACAGAACATGTTCAGTCATACCAGGTCAAAACAGTGTTGTAAATAAATGTCATATGTGCGTGATATTGTTTATTGCCTTGAAGAATATTTTGCTATATAAAATTTATTCAGAAATATTTTCATATTTGTGAATACAGGATAAATGTTTGGCTGTTTTGAGGGCTTTTTTCACATATATATGCACACAGACAGTGCCAATTCTGAGTTGGCAGTTAACCTAACCTAATCATCTTTGAGATCTGTGAGGAAAACGGGAGTTCCCAAGGGAAAAGCCACACAGACATGGGGAGACCCTACAAAGTCAACATTCATTATGCTCACACTGTAGCAAAAAGTGACTCAGTTTTGATTTTTGGCTTATATATTTTTTTCCCCATATCTTGCAGTGCGGGACAGGTTAAATCATAATAAAGGAGATAAGCCTAAGATGTTAAGAATATAGAATATACATAAATATATCCCTTCATTTGAGTTTGAACGCACATTTGAAAGACTGAGATGACAATATTGACACCCACAAATGTGTATAATGCCTGAAAATGTGGCAGCTGAAATGAAAACGTTCAGAAGCAATTCAAATGCAAGTCAAATACATTTGTCAGGTTTATTAGCATGTATGTAGGTGGTCAAAATTCATTTTAAAAAATTAAGACATCTGAAAAGATCAAATCCGGGCCACATATACATTAAGATATAAATTAATAAAACTTTTTTCACAGTTTGGGCTTGAGATTCAAAACCTGGACCCTGGAACTGTGTGGCAACCACCTTCGCACCATTTTATCTATATACTGTATATAAAATGCTAAGGGTTGTCTGTCTCACAAATATGCGCATACCCCTGGACTTTGAAGCTTACTTTTGGTCTCATTGTAGAGCTTATTTCATAATACACATAACATCACCTGCAAATTGGTAACACAGTCGCAGAATATGACTTTAGGTCATTCTTATGGTAGTGGGCAATACTGGAATACTGACAGTGAACAACAAAGTAACATGGCCGAAAGAACAATGTTGACAAACAACTATATAACAGGAATGTGCAGTGCTTGGCAGAAAGAAAAAACAATGCTGGATCAGAGGTCATTGTGGTCCTAGTACATATTAACAAGGCCATTCAGAACTAACATTCTACAGTAGAATGTATTACCTCCAATTTCTTATTTTTGTCACCACATCATTTCATAGGTGTGAACCATGTATTCAGTAATTAACCCTATTTATTTTCTCCATTCTAAAGTGAGACAAGGAGTTTGTATTATTTTTTGGAGAGTCCTAAGGAAAGGTGGATATGTGTTATTCTACTTTTTGAAGCAATATTCATACATACTGTCAAAATTAGGTTTAAACAAACTGCATTGAAAGATTTTCAGGTAATGGTCAGTAGTCACCTCATTATTATAAAAATATGGTCTGAAACTTTCATCACTTGATTCTACACAATATTGATGTTTTTGTATGCCTAGACATCTAAGTTCCACTAATGAGCAACACAGGATGCTGTCAGCTTCCACGCTTTTTGGAAAGACCTATAAGTCTCATAATGCATAATGCGTGTAATAAGCGCAAAAATAATTCCAACTACAATTTGTTTTTATTTTTGTTTTTTTAATTATTTTTGTGTACATATTTTGTACTAGCCAGAAGCACGACCAGCAGAGTAGAGAGTATTTTGTTGTTTTACAAATACAATTATCTTGCCTGGAGTAAATTATTAGCAAAGAATTCCCAGTTTGGCAGTTGATTAGTTAGAAAGCTGCCGTGTTATCCAAAGTCACTAACTAATCATATTGGTCCCACACTCACATATAGTATATTGATAATATCAGCAACACCTTGACCTTGGCTGTCCAATGGAGTTCCAACCTGCTGAGCAGAAGGCAAGCTTCAGTTTTTGGCATTGTATAGTTGTCTTTTGTTTATTTTAAGTCTAATCTGAAAGCACTGTGTACTGATATAAGAAGGTGAACGATTCATTTACTTTTCACCAGATGGAGCCAGCCCGAGAGTCAGAATTAACAGTGCTGTCAGTGCGGAGGGAATTGTGTCTCATCCAGCCAGTTGCAGCTTCGCAGGTCGCATTCTATGAAACATTATTTATGAAATGAAAATCAAAGTAGGGAAGAGTCCCTTTATATGATGTCTCTGTATAAAAGTCTCTCGCTCGCTTGCTCACTCGCTCCCCCTGTTCCCTTAGCCCGTTGCTCGGCAACAGCTGTATTTCTCCTGTTGCCCATAAGAGGGAGTATTTGTTGGGGGGGGGTTGCTTTGAGCTCCTGTAAAGAAATGTATCCAGATGTGTCAAAAGTGCATTATTTAGTGTATGTCTTTCTTTGTTTTTCCTTTATTTTTTTCTTTTTTACTTTTAACATCCCAAAAGGTAGCCCAAGTAACAACTGATTAATCCACCAACAAGGCTGCTAAAAGATGCTTGCTATTAAACCAATAACATGCTAAAGATCACCCATTTAAATCCAGTAATCTGGATGCATTAATTAGACTTCCCTGTCAGCAGCTTCAGTTTTATGGTGCAGCATCTAGTTTTGTATTGCATACAGCAGTTCATTATAGTCTGTAATTAGAATCAGGATGTGCATACAAGGAGTTTACTTAAAATGAAGTGTGCCATATTTTTATTTTTAGACACGTATGGGTTACACTGTTAATACCTTGGATGTAAATGCAAAAAAAAAAAAAATGAGTGAAAACCAATCCAAAATCCAAGATATTATTTTAAAACAAAGCTTTAAGACTGGGATAAAAGTTGGTTATTTTGTTGTGATATCCAACATCTCCCCTCTCTCCTCCACCCCCATTTATTACTTAATATGTGCTGTCGTGTGAGGTCAGGATAAAGCGGGCACTCAGTTGTAATCATTGATCTGTATTAAAAATCATCCAGTTGGTCATTTTGTTAACTGACTTTAGGAATCCGTCAACATTTGTACTATAGTTGAGTGTCTAATGCAAATGTATCTTATGTAAATATTAGTGCTGCACAAGTCCTTCGCTGTAGGGCTTCTCGTCTGAGTAGCTCTGGGCGTCTATAAAGAGCCCTTGTTACGATTCCAGATCTGAATCTTTCTGCTTTTCCTTTATCTTCTTTTAATTCTTTCCCAGTGGGGCCTACGTGTGTTTTTAGACATTATTCCTTCCTACCTCGCCTGTTCCATGCTGCGCCACTGGCTTTGCAGGCCATGCTGGGTGCCTATTGATATGCAAATGACACTGGTGTAATTGGCTGCGAGGTAGTGCACAACTGGAGAGCCAGCAATGAACGGAGGAGTTAAGTGGCTAAGTGACAATTACAGCTTTGCATTGTCGATGAGGAAAGTAATATCATTGTCATCTTGGCCGCAGAAGTGGCTGCCTCTGTCGCTTTGCAAGGCAGATCGAGTCTGAGAGGTTTTCTTCATTTTAAAGTGGTCCAGATATTGCTTTTCATAATGAGCTCAGCTCGGCAGACCAGTGATTTAAAGGCTTGAACCTGGACATGTTTAATGTACCTCGTGTCTGTTAGATTTCTTATTTTTTGTCTTATTTTACATATAAGCACAGCAAGTAGTCAGCAAGATACAGTGTGCACCTTTTCCAGAAAAGTGTAGAGCCTTGGAATATATAGTAAATACATCTTCACCCAAGATTTATGAAGTCATATATGTCATGCTACTGCTGATACTCTTAAAATAAATAAATAAAAATGGATAATTATGAATTGAAACTGTGTAGTCCACGTTATGTGCTTGCCCTTCTTCTGTGGTCTCCTCACATGTGGTTGTGGGTTAAGATTTAATCGACCAAAGAGCTTCATGAGAAATCAAATGCCTCAGTCCTGTGACATGTGGGTGATGCAGTTCAATGAAATAGGTTAAACAAATCTCACATCTGTATATACTTTAAACCCAGTTTACAGTACCTGATACAGTATTTTTTTTTTAATAAAATGCTTTTTTTGGCACAGTGGTTAACACTGCCACCTCACAGCTCTTGTTTTAAAATTCCTTCATGTTACTCACTATTTGGAGTTTGCGTATGTTCTCAGTGTCTCCTTGGGTTTCTCCCTCTTTATTCTTGTGTTTTCTCTCCCACATCATAATAGTGTGAATGTTGTGTTAATTGGTAAATCTAATTTGACCTGTTTTGAGTGAGTGTGCTTGGTGTTGGACTGGAGTTTCATCCAGGGATGTTTCTGGCCTGCCCCTGATAGACTGTTGGCTCCCAAAACCTAAACCTCATTTTGCAAGTCTGTTAATTTGATGGATAATTTGTAAAGCCAAAATTACATGCAAAAAATACAAAACAACACTGAACACAAAAGCTCCTTGTAGAATGTACGCAGCACTATATACATACATATATAGGTGTATGTGTGTATGTATGTATGTATGTATGACCACTTGTTAAGGCAATTCAATATGTAGATCAATTTGATATTTTATACAAACGCATTAATTTGGTTATATTGCATTTGTATTACTTTAATACTCGTAGTTTGTTATTTTTGTGATGAAATTTAAACTTTTTTTCTATATTGAGGTCGCCCTCTTGAACCCCCCTGATATTTACTACACGGTGAGACATTTGTACTCCATCAACATTAATTATTTCCAGAGACATAATTTTGTCTATTTTTCCAGCGCATCGCGCACAAAAGCAAGGGAACAATGGGAGCACCAGAACTCTGCTCACATCATGTCGCCGCACGCAAGCTGCAAGTAGTAAGTCTGTGATAAGCGGAATACCGCTACGCTTTCCACTCACGGGACGGAAGGACAATCCCGACCACTTTTATATAGTAAGAAAGAAGAAGAAGATATCGCACAGTCTGGAGTAGAAAATCATCTTTTACCTGGAAAAACGAAACTACAAATCCCATCGTGCATTGCAAAATGGACGGGCGTGTGAAACTCCGCGCCTGCGTAGCACTCACGGGACGGAAGGACAATCCCGACCGCTTTTATATAGAAGGATTGCTTTGCCGCTAATAACACAAGTGGAGCCAGCACGTCAGCAAAACGAAACCTCAAAAGAAAGACAAAGCCGCTTAGCCGCTAACATTGACAAAATGGTATCCCTTTTACTTTTCCTCACGCCACTAATGCACAAGCGATGCAAACACGTCGGCAAAACAAATCCTCCTAGGAGATGCCCACAGTAGTTCATTTCAATTACCTGACTTCTCTACATTTAATTTTTATTCTGACTAATTCAATAGTTTCTAGGACCCTGGACATTTTACAGCACGCACTATATACAGCAGATTATGTTTCTCAGATGGTTTGCAAACTTTTTTTGCATCTCTGTAAGATGATGTGTATTTGTAAGCTACATTTTACATTTTAATACTAATAAAAGTTCTTTTCATAGACTCCAACTACCCTAATGCCAGCTGGACACCCAGCCTTACTGTAGCAAAGCACAGTGGCACAGACAAAGAATGTTTTCATCTATGTTCCATTGTTTACGTAAATAATTGTACTATGCCCTACAACTGTTGATGTTATCATGGTTATGGGCGTTAGCCAAATGAATTACTATTATAATAATAGTAATAATAATAATAGTATGACAATCTAACATAGATTACAATACATCCACTTCAAGGTTCCATTCCAAAATAGGAAAAGAATAATATGGTCAGTAGTATGACGGGACATCATGAAGAGAAAAAGAATAACTTGATAACAGATAACACCCAATCAAAAATTTGTACAAATAATAATTAACAAGCAATATGAACAGTCTCTGCAACACTTCTAACAAGTCAATGTAAAAAACAACTTTGAAGTAAATTCTCACTATTATTGGCAAGTTGATCATTCCAGCGTTTGTTTACACTATAGCTAAAGGCTGCATCTGCTGCACTAGGTTGTTTCTCAGTGGATTTTAAAACAGGTTGGCATCTTAAGATCTCCGTGTACTCCCTGAACTATAGGTATCTATAACTTCTTTTATTAAAAGAGGGTCTAAGGACCTAATATTTCAAAAGAACATTTTAAAATAGATGATACTCACTAAATCATGGTGGGAATGCGAAGATTGTAGCTTGAGCCAAACAGAAAATGGTTTGAATTTGTAAATATTACCAAAGTAGTATCTTCATCTATACTTGCAGAGAAGGTCATGCTTGACTTTTTTTTAGTTACTTATATTAGGTTATGTCAAAAAGTACAAATTAGGTGCTATCCAGATTAAAATACAATATTTAGAATTGACTAAAGTAACCTAAAGAAATCACTAGTTATTTACTGTTTAAAAAATGGGATTGGTCACATTTAGTGAATTGACTCCAAATGCCTGCCTGTTCAATTTCTGTACCCAGTTTTTTCTGTTCAGGGTTAGGCCTAAGATTGGAGTTTTTACATATAGAATGATATAACCAAGAGAAAACTCATGTTTAAGTCATTGTTTTCTGGTGAAATATACTAAAGTTGAATTGAAAAAATAAATAACATTTAACTCTTAACAAATAGTTGAGTTGGGTCACAAAAACAAGCAGTTGCGGAAAGCCGTATTGTATGCATGTAGCCATCTAGATTTAGTATATTTGATTTCCTATCTCTCTATATTGTCCTTGGCGAGGTAGATCATTTTAACCTTCCCCATTATCCAAAGGTAACATGAGCAAAGTCACAGTTTTTTATCTGTTAAATACATGCTGTGATTGCATACTTAAACCACAGAAATAATATATATTATTGTTTAAATTTTTTTTCTGATGTGATGCTTTTTTATTAATTTGCTTCTCAGTCGCGCCACACCCCCAACCACCAAACCATAGCAGGCTTCTACGTGCAGTATTTTATGACAGCTTTATACAAGCAATGCTTTAAATTTTAGCAGTGATGGAATGTGCAACTTGTTACTAGTGTATGTTTATAAGTTGCATGTCTGAATGGCTGATACTTTGTGCTGTACACTTAAGTACTGCTCCTGTTCCTGCATGCCATCATCTGTTGATCTGTCTAGCCATTGGAAGCAGTCTTCCTTCTTGTGGTAGAAGGTAATTGTAGATCTATTGCCTCCATTATGAATGGATTCAAATAAAGCTGCCCATTCCTTTTTACTGGCGGGGGCTTGTGTACTTAATGAGCTCTCACTGGATTAGTTGAGATTAGCCTGCCTTGGCCAAATGTAACTGTCATTCTAGTGGTCGACACACCCTAGATATTGTACCACCCTGTCATTTGTTAGCACTCTGGCTTGACTTTCTGTTTCATTTCTCAAAGAAACATTGTCTTCAGTGCTAAGCCTAGGATGTGTTGTCGTTTGCTCAGTAAAGTACAATGGAACCTTAGACCGTCCCAATCCTCTTTTGTAGAAGAGCTCCTTTACAAAATACAACCATTTTCAGCAGCAAGAATATTTAAACATTATCCTACCAAGGACCAAAGCTACATGTATTGTGTCTCCACTCCTACTGTGTGCTGTAGGATGCTAAATATTGATGCATGGTGGAGAAAATTTGCCGTAATTCTGAACAAAGATCCATTGTAAACATTTTTCTTTGCTTATTGTGTCACCAAGGTTAAACTGACCCTCATCTTGGTACCCTGTAATGAATATGATGTGATTTGCCCAAGCATACATCTTTGCCGTGCTGTCTTTTAGACGCAGAAAAAAAGTTGCAAGAAAATGTTGTGCATGATTTTATTCAGCATTTTTAGAAGTCCATTCCCTTCCTGAAGCACTTTGAGCTACTTTTTGTATGAAAATGTGCTATATAAATAAATGTTGTTGTTATAGCGAAGCCAGTAAAAATAAAAACGAAATCTGCTAATAGAGAATTACTCTTCTAATGAAATAAGAATTATTTCTTGATCCAGCTTTATTTATGTATTTAACCAAATTTTCAAATGTAACCATTATTTAAATTTTACCATATGTGTTGGCACTGGTTTTGGTAATTTTCTGAAATGTTACATGTTGGCCTCTCTCTACCTCCAAAAAGTCATCCGTAAATCACATAAGAGGAAATTTGATGTGTAGCTTTGAAAATACCTTTTATCTAATTTCTGACACACGCATAAACAACTCTTGGTTTGCCTCAAAACCAATCTATCTATACAAACACAAGCTTCAAGATGCATCTCTTCCCCTAAATTCAGGAACTGCCTGAATGTCCTCCACATATTTAGTGGCACTGCATGGACATCTGCCATACATTCATTAGAGACTGTATATTCCTCAAGAATCAGGGGCCCTCTTTAATGTTCAATTTTCTCTTGACTTCACATCAATGTAGCAAATAGTTAGAAATCAAAAATGTTACCTCTTCATCTTAAGCACATTAAGCAGATTACATACAGTATGTGGCGATATGCTGTTTGTTTCATTATTTTTGCGTTTACTAGTAATTTGTACAGCACTCTGAGTCAGCCTTGTGTGGAAAGTTCCACTTACAAATTAATAGAGTTGAAGAAACAAAACCAGAAAATGGATGGACTGAATTATACACAGTTTCCACTGATGATTCTTGTACAAAAAATGCTTTTTCTGTGTCTTTATTTGGAAAGAACTTCTTAGGTACTCCCTTGTCCACCCACAATATTGACTTCAGGTCATTGCACAATCTGATTTATTCTCTTGCAGAAAATGTCATGTACCTACATTGACTATTTTTCTGTCAAAGTATTTTAAAGTGAACCAAGTTGTGCCTTTCCTTACTGACATGTACTTACACTGGAGACTTTTAAAGCTTCACTCTAACAATCAAGCTATGAATGGGATTCTAGCTAGATTAATCTTGTATGGATTTACATTCAGGCAGCAGTTTATACAAGGCGATGTGACCCTCACATAATTAGACTTGCAGAGTTTAAAACTTAGCACCAAATTATTGATGATGTAATGAATGTGTTTATGATGACTTTTTTATACCTTGCATGTAGAATCTGACTAGAACATACTGGATCCAGTTTTCTAAGAAGCTACTTTTCCTTTGCGTTTCAAATCTCTTTTCTTTTTAATTTAAGCCAGTTAGTAGATATCAGAGCCACCTTTTTACGTTTTTTCTTTTAAATTATTTCTATTCTACCCTGTCTGAAGCTTACCCATATACTCTTTTAAAATTCAGCCACAATGGACCACAGAACTGGAGTGAATGCAGGTTTCCATTACTGAAATATTTACTGTTCAGGCATAGCACACTTTGTCTGGCACAGTGGGTTCTTTTTACATTTTATTGTTACTGTGCGTCCCTTGGTTGAAATATATCGGGGGAGGGGAGGGGGGTACTTTTCCTCCTACTCTTGCTGTTTTGTTTTGACAAATCAAATTTTTTTTTCTTTATGACATTTTTAATGGAGGTGAAGTACTCCCTCCCCGCCTCTCACATCCTTTTAATTTGCTTGCAAGGATAAGTTGCCAAGAACTGGGCAATGTTGTCATGCAATTAGTAAATAAAGGCACATTGCTTTTTTGCGCAATTGGAGTGTTTATACCTTTTTTAACTTTGAGAAAAAGGATGTTACCAAATTACCCATTAACAAAGAGGACACCCATACAGATGTTTGCCTTGGTTATGCTCAATATTATACTTTCTCTCTTTATATGCCATATTGTAGATATAAGGAGAGTATTATGCTGGTGTCAGAAATACACACAAACACAATCAGAGAAAATGATTTTGCATTTTTGTCCACTTTTGTGTCCCAACATGAGTATAAAGGGGGAAAGAATTATTTCCCCCAATAAGGTATTATTCTTCAATTTAATTAAATAGTGGCCTACTGTATTTCACTGCTAAAATGACATGTTAATGTTAGAAAAATCATATGGTAGATACATTATTTTTCCATTTTGGTAACACAAACACATTCAGAAACAACCAAAATTGATAAAACGGCTTCCTTCAAAATTAAGGTATTCCAGTTAAAGTGCTTTGAACAAGGGGAAGGCACTAAATAATCATAATAATCAGAAATTTTATTTATAATGTTTTTCTGGTGCAGATTAGTGAACTTGAGGTTTTGCTGAAATGTTAGACACAGAGATTGCAGAGTAAACCTTGGCAGACCAAGTTGAAAGTAAAAGCCAAATTCAAATTCAGTGGGCTATGAATACTTTTGTAAAAGTTTTTTCTTACTACTAATAATAATAATTATAAAAATAATTAATAAAGTGTTGTAATCTTTTCTTTCAACCCTTAACAACCCTAAACAAAGAGCAAAAGGATTTTAACAAGTTTTGCAAGTCCCATATTAATATATTTAACACTTGATTTAATAAATGTTAACTGATTTACTGCCGCATAGATTCTTCATCCTAATGCTTGGTGTTAATTATGTATTCAGAAGGAACTCTAAGCCATTATTGTATCTATTTTTCTTTATCACTATGTGTGTAGGAGGAAGAGTCTTGTGTAGAATATTTTTTTATTAACTTTTTATTAAATTGGGTAGATTGTGATCTGGGGTATGTTACTAATTGCTTGTGGGGGGCATGAACAGTATTGCTAGATTACTGTTAAAAACTAATAATTAGCAGTTGCTTAAGGAGTTAATAACTGAAATAAAATTTAATCTAATAAAGTAAATTAAGGCTAGCAGTCCCTAATGAGAGCAAAAAACATTGAATATGTGTGGCCAGTGCTTGATGAGAACAACTTATTGTTTAGGCTGGCAGTGTGCCCTTGTAGCTAAGATCTTCAGCTGTATAACATGAGTTTGCCATTTCAGCCTGCACCATTGACTGACCAAGAAGCTGTAAGTGAGGCCTGTAATCTGACGGAACTCTAAATGTAATGTCTGTATGTAGTCTTCTCCTTGCAAAGGTCCTGTTGGCAATATTCGCTATATTTTATACAGTGCTTTTCTATTTTTTTTTTTAAATAATGTTTCACATTTTCCCCTTCATATTTTGTTTAATTAATTAGACCTTGGTACAGTAAGTGAATAGTAAAAGCTTTGCTGTATTTATGTATCCCCCACCTTAAGACAGAACAATCCTGACCAGTTTAGAGACTGGTTTGACTTTTTCAGCTTAACAAACCAAGGCTCCCCTGCACGGTCACCCTCTTGGGCCACAGTGCTGCTTTAATTTGTCCAGTTTCTTAAACACTGTAATTCAATGTGAATTGAATTAGAGGATGTAAACACAAAATTCCATTTTGCTCACTTCATAACATTTTTTGCCTCTCCCATTTGTTGCAGCTGCAGAAAGTGTGTTTTGCTGAAATATTTTAACCCATGTTCTAATATTGTAATTTTTGCTTTATTAATCTCTAGCAATGCTTCACTATGAAGGAGGTTTATAAAATAATGATTGACTGAGCGATTAACATATGTAAAGGGAGCCATGTAAGTTTAATATTTAAAAAGTCTGTCACAGACTGTGGCACACTTAACAACAAATGTATTCTGTGATGTTCTGTGCCTTTATAGTGTTATCTTAATATACTGTACATTTACTGCTGCTGAAGGTAGTGCTTCACTAGAAGTGCCACAAGCAGCCAACTTTTGTAGCTGTAGCCCCTAATCAGCATAGTCAATCCCACCACATGCAAAGGGTTTTTGTTCCTGGAAAGAGGTAAACTGATGTAGGACAGGGTCATTTTCTCAGTTGGCCATTTGGTGAAAGAAAACCCCCACAGTAGGAGATGGAGAGTTTCTTTACTATTTTAAATAGACAGGGGGTGCAAAGGGTGTAGCAAGATGTACAAATGTGGAGGGTGTCCTGGAAGTAAATTATTCAGAAGCAAATGGGATTGTATAATCATACCCATGCAAAAATGAAAAAAATAAAAATAAAAAATCTGTTGACAACATAAGCACTATTAGTGTCTGGTGAGATCCTGCTGATAGGAAACACTATCCATATATTTTCTACCTTACTAATCCACTTCAGTGACTCAAAGAGTTAGTGCATCCTTGGCAGTCTTTAGAACAACCGGTTCTTGATGTAGTTCCACCTCAAAAGAGAGCACATTCATTTGAACTGCACCAGTTTAGAGTTATCATTTAAGAAAACAATTTTATTTTAATGTAGAGGAAAATATGAAAAAACAAGTACTTTGACATGGGAAGGATGTGCATGTTCTGTACAATGAGTGCCTTGGACTCAGGAGCCGAGTAGCAGCACTAACCACTGTTCCACTATTCTTGCCTGCAGTATACATTTCCAAAATTTCTTTAACCAATATTGACAGAGCTGGCACAATACAGGAGTCTGCCCTGGATAAAAATGTGGTTCTTCACAGGATACGTAACTTGAGAGTTTATGTAAGAGGGCTTAGCAGAGTACTTTCGGCATTGCCCTTAAGAGAGCGCTATGAGGTGGCAGGGTAGGTTACACTTGCCTTAGACGTAAAGGGGTTTCAAAGGCTGCTTTCTGCTAATGGGTGAATTTGAAGTTAGAGGGCAAAATGTTGCAAATGTTTGCTGGAAAGTAGGCAGAAAGGCTTCATATAATCCTAGAGTAAGAGAAACAGAACAGTGGCTAAAAGGGAGATTATTGATCAAGTTTGGAGGTGGAAAGTTGAAGAAATCACTTAACGCCTTTGATTAGGGACTGACTAGTCAGTGAGTCAGGAGGGCTTTTCTTTTTGTTGTGTGTTTTTAAGTTGAGTTTTCATTTAGCTAATCTATTTTTATTGTAATGGCAACAGCCTTTATATTCATCATTTTTAATCTTTCTTGGTATCTGGTCTGCACCCTCAAGGAGGCACTGATTTGACAGAATCAAAAAGGCAAAGTCTTCTGAATGAGTAAAATACCCAGCTAGGTATGCCATAGGCCTCTGACTAATCAAGAAATGGTCCGTGCTAAAGAAAAGGACATGGTCCTTTTGGGGTTTGGAAGAGCAAAACAGAAGGCTTCTAGTTAGTTTTTGATATTGTGTAACTTCTGAAACACTTTTTTTGTTTGCACTTTTAGCCTGTTCACTACAGTGCTTGGGGGTTAATGTGACCTGCTTACAGTTGATTAATACTATTGGGAGACGTTGGTTTATTTTTTTCCCCACTTTATTTTCTTCATTACTTTTAAAAAACACACACACATACACGCACTGCTCTTTTTGATTTTGTTTTATTCTGAGCTTCTCGCTCACTTGCTTGCTTGCTTGCTTGCTCACGCTTTCTGTGTGGCTCTCTGATTTTCTGTAAAAGCCACCCACAGTGATTACTGCTGACAGCTGAATATACTAGCGACTTCTGAAAGTGCCAAATTCACTTGTCACATTATACCTCAGGAGGCTTGTGATATTCTTTTTTCATGTTTAAAGATTCTTCTTGTCTTAGAGAAATGCTTTGTACTTGATAATGTGCATCACGTGTGTCTTTTTTTTTATTTGCCTTTCCCTTATCGTTTTCAGTGTCCCATTAACTTCTTCCCACAAACCCTATCTCTCTATTTTCAGCACAGTTCATCTGGGTTTATATAGAGGGATGTTAGAGTGCAGATGTTAGCACACACTCGGGCAATCTAGAACATTGTAGTATTGCAGTTTAGAAGTGATAGAAAAAAGAAGATTTGAACACTGGTAATGTTCTGTATGTGACAGAAAGACATGTATATTTGCCTAATGCTATTATTTGAGAGAGAAGATCTAGGCAAAGTGCAACATTTTTACATGTTGTTTTTTGTGTGAAAATCAATTACCTTAGCCAATACTGTGTGCTTATATTTTCAAGGGC
Source organism: Polypterus senegalus (assembly GCF_016835505.1). Taxonomy (NCBI): domain Eukaryota; kingdom Metazoa; phylum Chordata; class Cladistia; order Polypteriformes; family Polypteridae; genus Polypterus; species Polypterus senegalus. The sequence goes on from NC_053157.1 coordinate 168,985,103, forward strand.
ACTAAGTTTTTTTTTTTCTTTTTCTTTTTTTGGGGTGAGCTGGACACCCTATAAGAAACAGTTTAGTTTTCTATGTATTTATGTATACTATATTAGCAGACATCCGTGTATTAGTGTCTTTTGGACAAGTCGTAAGCTCATCCATACCTAACATCCAAACAAGTGCACTGGATATTGTCACCATATCAGGCTTTCTTGTTATATGTGCTTGTTTAAAAACATTACATTTGTAAAGCGCAAAGAACATGGTGCAATGCTGTTGTTTGGCACTTTGCTTCAGTTGATCATTTTTTTGTGTGTTTTTGTTTTTTTTTCTTTTCTTTTAAATACAGTATATACACAGACAGGGTATTTATGTAATAAATGTATGTGTATACTTACACTTTATGTGCAGTGCCTGCCCTCTGAAATGAAAACTCTGCATTGGAGCAGTTTACTAGATCAACATCCCTGTAAGCCAGAAAGTAGTCGCTATTTACTTAGAGCCTGGTTAAACACAGTCATCATTTACTAAGTCATTGATTCCACAAGATAGCATTTGCATTTGAATAAAGAGCAAGATGGGTGAATGAGGGCAAAAGGAAGGAGGAGGAAAAAAAGAAATCCACAACCAGGAGCTTTGTCCTGCTGGCATGGTACTAAGTGTTGGCACCAGCCGGTTAGCTTGTTGGGGGTAAGACACACAAATGTTTTTTTTTTCCATGGCAGAAGAGCAGTGGGGAATTTTGTAAAACCACAAAAAGTTGCAGATGCACTGATTGACCGGAATCCAGAGATCTACAGCTACATGAAAGACCTTACTTTGCACTTCTTGTTTTTTTCACCTCATAAGACAATCAATCTCTTACTTTAAGAGCCAAATGGGCCTTGGGAGTTTTTACATTTTCTGCAAGGCTTTGAAGACTCTGTTTTTAGGGCAAACTCCCAAATTAATGTGAGCCGTAACACATCTCCTCAGCCTCTGTTTCTAGCACCAACCCAAAGTTTTATGTCTTTAGATTTCTGGAATACTTATTTTGAATCTGGTGGGATTTCTTCATTTGTGATCTTGTTAAAGTATGTCTTGGTGGATGTGTTGGTTTCTTCCATTTCAGTGAAAGAAAGGGGCATGTGAAAGTATCAACCATGATTTGATGAAGTAATAAATTCTAAGATATTGTTTTGTGGACTGCTAGTAAGGTTCACATCCTTTTGCCTTACTGTTTTAAAAGTGCTATGCACACAGCCAGGAAATGTGTGATAGGGTCAATGTTCATATTGCTTCTTGAAATCCGAGGCATTTCTAGATGCCATGGAAATGTTAAATGCACTGCCCAGAAACTAGCATGAAGGTGTTCTAGAGGCACATGTAAGTGCAAAGCTTGTTTTTTTTAATCTGCTAGTTCATTATTTTCTTCATTCAGTGCATGTCATTTTTTTGCAAAGACATTTTCACTTATAACCCAAGCCTTTAATAAATGTATTACATTTAGAGCTTTATTAAATTTCGACACAATAAAGCACAGTTCTGAACATAAACACCATGCAGTAAATACAACGGGGTCCCCAAGTCTGGTCCTGGAGGGCTGCAGTGGCTGCAGGTTTTCATTCTAACCCTTTTCTTAATCAGTGACCTGTTTTTGCTGCTAATTAACTTCTTTTGAATTCATTTTAATTGACTTGTTTTTTTAAGACTTGTTCCCCAGAATTTCTTCATCGTTCCTCTGAATTGCTTCATTTCTTTCCTTAAATGACACTCAGACAGAAATGAAATGTGAAGTGAGTGAGCCAACAGAAGACAAACCAATTTCACTCTAACCAGTTGCTTAATTAGATGCTGATTCTTGTTGTTAATTAAACTCACTGTTTAACTCAATGGGTTGTTTCTGCTCTCATTGTGCAATGGCATATATTTCCGAAGTTGCTGATTTTCTCATTTCTAAGAGCACTGTTAAAAAGTTCTAGGGACCTGAACAGATCAACATTCCTGAGACCTTCATCTTTCTTTACTTTCAGATATTGTATAATGGACACAGTTTTCTGGTCATTTTTTTGGCTGATTTTGTATCTCATTATTGTAGGTCTTCAAGAGAAAGTAAATTAAAATTAATTCAGAAGAAGTTAATTAGCAACAAAAACCAATCACTAATTAAGAAAAGGGTTAGAATGAAAACCTGTAGCCACTGGGGCCCTCTAGGACCGGAGTTGGGGACTCCTGAATATACATCAAAATATACATATTGCCCTTGGCAGCACAGTAATGCAGTAGGTTGTTCTGTTGCTTCTCTGCTCCATAGTCCTGGTTTTGAACTCTGGGCCCAGGTGTATCCAGTTCATTCTCCTTGTGAGTTTTCCTCTTGGTACTCAGGGGTGAGGTATGCTTCTTAATTGGTAACTCAACTTGACATTGTATGTGTGCATTGCTGAATGGATGAATGCTTTTCTTATATATTTATTCACTCATTTATTCATTTTCTAAACAGTTGATTTAGTTCAGGGTTGCTGATTACCGATGCCTATCATAACGTTGGGCACAAGGTGCCAAATACATGATCAAATACACTCGTACATCCAAATTCATTCATCTCATACTGTGCTAATGTTATTATTTTTATTTAACCTGTGTGTGTGTGTGTGTGTGTTTGAAACCTTATATATACACATATACATACACAGTGGGTACGGAAAGTATTCAGACCCCCTTCAATTTTTCACTCTTTGTTATATTGCAGCCATTTGCTAAAATCATTTAAATTAATGTACACACAGCACCCCATATTGACAAACAAAAGAAATAATTTTTGAAATTGTTGCAGATTTATTAAAAAAGAAAAACTGAAATATCACATGGTCCTAAGTATTCAGACCCTTTGTTCAGTATTTAGTAGAAGCACCCTTTTGAGCTAATACAGACAGAAAGATGCAACAAATTTTTCACACCTGGATTTGGGGATCCTCTGCCATTCCTCCTTGCAGATCCTCTCCAGTTCTGTCAGGTTGGATGGTAAACGTTGGTGGACAGCCATTTTTAGGTCTCTCCAGAGATGCTCAATTGGGTTTAAGTCAGGGCTCAGGCTGGGCCATTCAAGAACAGTCACAGAGTTGTTGTGAAGCCACTCCTTCGTTATTTTAGCTGTGTGCTTAGGGTCATTGTCTTGTTGGAAGGTAAACCTTCGGCCCAGTCTGTCCTTAGCACTCTGGAGAAGGTTTTTGTCCAGGATATCCCTGTACTTGGCTGCATTCATCTTTCCCTTGATTGCAACCAGTCGTCCTGTCCCTGCAGCTGAAAAACACCCCCACAGCATGATGCTGCCACCGCCATGCTTCACTGTGGGGACTGTATTGGACAAGTGATGGTTGTCTCCACACATACCGCTTAGAATTAAGGCCAAAAAGTTCTATCTTGGTCTCATCAGACCAGAGAATCTTATTTCTCACCATCTCAGAGTCCTTCAGGTGTCTTTTAGCAAACTCCATGCGGGCTGTCATGTGTCTTGCACTGAGGAGAGACTTCCGACAGGCCACTCTGCCATAAAGCCCTGACTGGTGGAGGGCTGCAGCGATTGTTGACTTTCTACAACTTTCTCCCATCTCCTGACTGCATCTCTGGAGCTCAGCCAAAGTGATCTTTGGGTTCTTCTTTAATTCTCTCACCAAGGCTCTTCTCCCCCGGTAGCTCAGCTTGGCCGGACGGCCAGCTCTAGGAAGGGTTCTGGTCATCCCAAACGTCTTCCATTTAAAGATTATGGAGGCCACTGTGCTCTTGGGAACCTTAAGTGCAGCAGAAATTTTTTGTAACCTTGGCCAGATCTGTGCCTTGCCACAATTCTGTCTCTGAGCTCTTCAGGCAGTTCCTTTGACCTCATGATTCTCATTTGCTCTGACATGCTTTGGGAGATTTAAGGTCTTATATAGACAGGTGTGTGGCTTTCCTAATCAAGTCCAATCAGTATAATCAAACACAGCTGGACTCAAATAAAGGTGATCTCAAGGATGATCAGAAGAAATGGAAAGCACCTGAGTTAAATATATGAATGTCACAGCAAAGGGTCTGAATACTTAGGACTGTGTGTGTGTATATGTGTGTGTATATATATATATATATATATGTATATATGTATATGTATATATATATATATATATATATATATATATATATATATATATATATATATACAGTGGTGTGAAAACTATTTGCCCCTTCCTGATTTTTATTCTTTTGCATGTTTGTCACACAAAATGTTTCTGATCATCAAACACATTTAACCATTAGTCAAATATAACACAAGTAAACACAAAATGCAGTTTTTAAATGATGGTTTTATTATTTAGGGAGAAAAAATCCAAACCTACATGGCCCTGTGTGAAAAGTAATTGCCCCTGAACCTAATAACTGGTTGGGCCACCCTTAGCAGCAATAACTGCAATCAAGCGTTTGCGATAACTTGCAATGAGTCTTTTACAGCGCTCGAGGAATTTTGGCCCACTCATCTTTGCAGAATTGTTGTAATTCAGCTTTATTTGAGGGTTTTCTAGCATGAACCACCTTTTTAAGGTCATGCCATAGCATCTCAATTGGATTCAGGTCAGGACTTTGACTAGGCCACTCCAAAGTCTTCATTTTGTTTTTCTTCAGCCATTCAGAGGTGGATTTGCTGGTGTGTTTTGGGTCATTGTCCTGTTGCAGCACCCAAGATGCTTCAGCTTGAGTTGACGAACAGATGGCGGACATTCTCCTTCAGGATTTTTGGTAGACAGTAGAATTCATGGTTCCATCTATCACAGCAAGCCTTCCAGGTCCTGAAGCAGCAAAACAACCCCAGACCATCAAACTACCACCACCATATTTTACTGTTGGTATGATGTTCTTTTCTGAAATGCTGTGTTCCTTTTACGCCAGATGTAACGGACATTTGCCTTCCAAAAGTTCAACTTTTGTCTCATCAGTCCACAAGGTATTTTCCCAAAAGTCTTGGCAATCATTGAGATGTTTCTTAGCAAAATTGAGACGAGCCCTAATGTTCTTTTGCTTAACAGTGGTTTCGCCTTGGAAATCTGCCATGCAGGCCGTTTTGCCCAGTCTCTTTCTTATGGTGGAGTTGTGAACACTGACCTTAATTGAGGCAAGTGAGGCCTGCAGTTCTTTAGACGTTGTCCTGGGGTCTTTGTGACCTCTCGGATGAGTCGCCTCTGCGCCTTGGGGTAATTTTGGTCGGCCGCCACTCCTGGGAAGGTTCACCACTGTTCCATGTTTTTGCCATTTGTGGATAATGGCTCTCACTGTGGTTCACTGGAGTCCCAAAGCTTTAGAAATGGCTTTATAACCTTTACCAGACTGATAGATCTCAATTACTTCTGTTCTCATTTGTTCCTGAATTTCTTTGGATCTTGGCATGATGTCTAGCTTTTGAGGTGCTTTTGGTCTACTTCTCTGTGTCAGGCAGCTCCTATTTAAGTGATTTCTTGATTGAAACAGGTGTGGCAGTAATCAGGCCTGGGGTGGCTAAAATTGAACTCAGGTGTGATACACCACAGTTAGGTTATTTTTAACAAGGGGCAATTACTTTTTCACACAGGGCCATGTAGGTTTGGATTTTTTCTCCCTAAATAATAAAACCATCATTTAAAAACTGCATTTTGTGTTTACTTGTGTTATATTTGACTAATGGTTAAATGTGTTTGATGATCAGAAACATTTTGTGTGACAAACATGCAAAAGAATAAGAAATCAGGAAGGGGGCAAATAGTTTTTCACACCACTGTATATATATATATATATATATACACAGTAGAGTCATTAAACGTCAAACTATGTTATAATTTTACACATTATGAACCTAATAATCATGTTTTACAACAAAACAACAGAATAAATGAACTGAAAAAATGCACTTACAGTTACAGAATTGTCTGAAGTTAAATACAGTATGTACTGTACTTAAATTATTCCTTCTTAAAGAGGGGGGCCACCACCCCGGTCTGCCAATCCAGAGGCACTGTCCCCGATGTCTATGCGATGTTGCAGAGACGTGTCAACCAAGATAGTCCTATAACATCCAGAGCCTTGAGGAACTCATTCACCCCCAGGGCCCTGCCACCAAGGAGTTTTTTGACCACCTCTGTAACCCCCACCTCCGAGTCCCCAGGCTCTGCTTCCTCATTGGAAGGCATGTTGGTAGGATTGAGGAGGTCTTTGAAGTACTCCCCACCGACCCACAACATCCCGAGTCGAGGTCAGCAGCGCACCATCCCCACCATATACAGTGTTGACACTGCACTGCACTGCTTCCCCCCCAGATGGTGGACCAGAATCTCCTCGAAGTTGTACGAAAGTTGTTCTCCATGGCCTCCCCAAACTCCTCCCATGCCCGATTTTTGCCTCAGCAACCACCGAAGCCGCATTCCGCTTGGCCTATTGGTACCTACTAGCTGCCTCTAGAGTTCCACAGGACAAAAGGGTCCGGTAGGACTCTTAATTCAGCTTGACGGTATCCCTAACCACCGGTGTACACCAACGGGTTCGGGGATTGCCGCCACGACAGGCACCGACCACTTTATGGCCACAGCTCCAGTCTGCCGCCTCAACAATAGAAGCAGAAGAATAGATGGCCCATTCGGACTCAATGTCCCCCATCTCCCTCGGAACTTGGTTGAAGTTCTTCCGGAGGTGAAGCTACTTCTGACAGGGTACTCTGCCAGACGTTCCCAGTAGACCCACACAACACCCTAACGCCACAAATTACTGTTTCAGATATTTACATCAGATTATAAAATTTTGAGAAATGTTATATCATCCAGTCTTTCAGATAATGTTATTGCTGCTATTTTAACTTTAAATAGTTCTTATAAATAATAAGTCCTTGTGAAGTTTGAATATTTTCTGTATGTCTCTGTGCATTTCTTCTGGGTACTTCAGTTTTCCTCCTTCATGGCCAAAACCTTGCAGGTTTACTTAAATGGTCTCTGGGCGAGTGTGCACGAATGGACTATACGATGGACTGGTACCCTTTGTTGAATACCTGTTAAAAAATCTTTGGAGGGAGATGAGGGAGACAAGATGTGATCTTCTCAGAAGACACTTAGACGTCACGCGAGACAAGGCAGTGAGGCAAAAGGACAGCTCCTTAGTTTTCGTTCAGTCCCCCCTTCACAACGTGAGTGGCAGAGACACGAAGTGGCAAAAGGACAGCTGCGATACAGGCTTTTAAATGATCTATGTGCAGTGCGACAAGCAGAACACGCAGCTCGACAGCAGCAGCAGCAAGACAGCAGCTGATCTGACCACATCTCCTTAGCGTGCGTTCAGCCCCACCCTTCACAACGTGAGCAGCGTTATACATCCTACAAGAAAGATTTAACCATGCCTAGGGCCAGAAATAAAGGACAAAAAGTAGATGACAAAGTAGAACATTGTATAGAATTCAGAAATGTTGGCGAGGTACACATGCACAGCAGGTTAGAGATAATGGAAGTACGAAAATTCAAAAGTATCAAAAAAAGGATAGGAAAAATTGCATTGGCGCAAACAAATGGAAATTATTTCGCAGTTCCATTATATCACTGAGTAAAGAGATCCAATATATTGTTCGGATTTGAACTTTAAGTCAAAGACTTTTAGATCGTCTAATTTGTGTAGCCAGCGAGAATTTAAGATTCCAAAAACGTTGGTGCGGTATGAAGTCCCGTGAGACGGAGACTTTTTTAACGTAAATTCTTTCAAGTCATGCCCTACTTACAACTATTTATAAACAAGACTACAGTCGTCTAACCTCTCAATTTTGTGAATGCTTTTGTCTGACACACTTCCTGCGCTATCAGTTCTTATAAATTTTAACAGGACAATAATTTATATGTTCTAGATGGCATGTCAATGACAAAGTGAATAAGAAAGAGCATGGACAAACATTCGAGAAATTTGTTTTATTTATTAGAGAGAAAGAAATGATATTCACTCATAGGCAGATATATGTTGCGTTGTCACGATGCAAGTCCAAACACAGAATCAAAATTCAATGTGATCTTGAAGAAAAGTTTATTCCAAATATTATTTTTACAAAAGTTTTAAAATAAAAGTGAAAATAAAGTATATGTAACAATTCCCATGAAAATAATAATCTCTTTAAATTGTATTACTGTAAACCAAACTCGGGGATGGGTGAGCGAAGCGAGCATGGGGCAGAGTCCCCTAGTACTGTATATAAACCAAGCAAGGGGACGCATGTTGTATCTCCATTTTGTTTAGCTTATTGTTAACTTATTGCTTTTGAAAATGTCATGAAGACTAGAACAATGGATGCTGTCTTGAGATATGCATTGGTAGCTCAGGATTTTGCATAGGACATCTAGGTGAGTGAGTGTAGGTGATGTTCAGCTGGTATGATTCATCCGATATTCATTTTTAATAAGATTTCATTAGACTGACTAGCAACTCTTTGGTAAATGCCCCCGTTCTCTAGCAAACTCTAGTGTGCTCTTTTACATTTTAAATGTTTAATTTCTCCTGGAAGTTTCTAAACAAATCTTTGTAAATGAATTATATAAAAAGCTTTTTAGTCCTTTCTTTTTGCCCTGTTTGGTCTTCGAAAGATTTTGAGATGTGGAAGAGTTGAGGAGCATCAAATACCTGTAGCCTTTCCTTTCCATTATGCATCTTCACCAGGTCCTTGCAAAGTTCTGTTTTGACAGCAAGGGCACTAATGACTGGAACAGGCTAATTTTACAGATCTGTGCATGTAAAGAGTCTACAGTAAGGACAAATTGTGCTGTCCTTGACTTAAGATGGGATAAGGGCAAAAACAGCAAATCTCAGACCATTGTTTACAGCAGTGCCACATGCCACTTTCTTACTGGGCGTTTTCCTGCGTCATCCTTATTTCTAGTACAGCACATGCAGATCACTTTTCAAGAAAATGGATGAAGTCTTGAGCCTTGAAGTTTTCTTTTCACTGAATTAGAATGTATAGTATTGAACAGTCCGGTGTACTTGTTTTAACCTTCAGGTGTGCAGAGGTGCTGTTTGAGTAAATAACCCATATGATGTAAGGCTGGGATCTTTACCTGGGAGTGCAAGGTAGATGGTCATATTAGGAAGCATTACATCATCTACTTTGTATTTTGTAGCACTTGTGTTGCTCCATTGGCTTTGCTTGTAATCTGGCATTAAGTCAAATGTGAAAAAATTATTATGGGTTTTATTTTATTTGTGTTTTATTTTCCCATTTGAAGTGAACAGAAAACATTTCACTGCAGTACTTTTATTAAAAAAATGAGCCTTCAGTTCTTCGGTCTGTATCTTGACAGAGCACTATTCATACAGATAGTCTTTTTTTTTTTTTTTTTTGTTTGTGACCATTTAACTGTTAATGATTTTTCATGAGCTGTTTCATTTTATTCCATGATCAAAGGTACTATATAACCTAAAGTTTGTCTAATTTATGAAAGTCATGAGAAAATTAAAACTGAAATTGAGAATCACATACTTCTATAAAGCACCTAATAGTTAGTGGTAAGATCGCATTTCACCTTAAAGAGGACTCAACTCAAGACTTATTGCTGCTGTACCTAGGTTTGTTGCAGAACTGGAATGAAGCATTTAATGGCTGGACAGTAATCCCTATGCAAAACATATCAAGTATCATGTCTGTGCCAGAAAGCAGTCAGAATGAGGAGCATTTCATGGATTCATAATGATTTCAGAGTCACTGTATCTCTGGTTCCTTCAACTTGTTTGTCTATTTTTAATATTTTTTTTCACATTTAACATTTTAAGTAACGTGCTATGGCAGTCTGTCTTCCCCTGATCCTTTTTACTTCTGTTTTCAGCTTGCTGCCTTAGGTGTCATCTTCACTTTCTCCTTTCATGTAAGAAAATCCCAATTGACTAATCTTTCTTACTTTCCACTTAATTCAGTACTGTAATTCAGAATTTTTCTTTTTTTAAATTTCTTTTATTTTTAACAAAATATGAGTGTCCACTTTCTAAAATATTTTTGCAACTGGTTTTTTTTTTTAATTTTTAACACTTTTAGGCAACATAACTTTGAATACTGTAATTTTTTACTTGCATGTTCATAGGAGCATTTAGTGTAAAATCTAAAAGTTGTCAGAAGTTAACATTCTCAAACCTGAATAAGTGCTGCCTGTTAACCTAACCTTTGGGAGAAAAACTGGATGCACAATTTTTTTTTAAATTTTCTCCTGAAAAGAAAAAAAGAACAAAAAAGAGGGCTTCTGATCATATGAATTAAATGTCTTATTTCCTGTCAGAAAAAAACTGCCTTGTGAGCTTTCTGTTCACACAGGGCATGATTGCTGAACATGTGACTACAGTATTGTGGCATATGAGACATTTTGCTCAAAAAATACACAAGTAGGTGAGCTCAAACAAATGCACTAACATAATACATAACCATGTTTTTTTTTAATGTTTCAGTTTTAATACAGTGTATGTGTATCTGTAAGCTGTCTTGTATCAATGATGTTAAGCAGTCTTGAGGCAGCATTCACCATTAAAAGCACTACGAAGTCATATTATGAACTTACACTACTATTATAGGGATTTCCTCTTTTTCTGATGCTTGCAAGTAGTTTTGTATGGTACTTTCACATGTAATGTATATAAATAAGCAACAAGTCTCAGATGTCTTAGCCTAGTCACTGTCTGTGCAGAGTTCCCATCTAATCTCAGAGTCTGTATGTTTTCTCCATATGATCTGATTCTCTTCCACATCAGACAGTAAGTGGATTCAATGTTAAATGTAAAGAAATAAATACTGTTACATCAGACAGTCTGTCCCACCACCTGTTTATAAGTTAGTCTAAAGAGAAAGCTTCTTCATCATTTTTATGTAGTCCTTGCAAATTGGAAATGTGTTAATTCTGAATGGGTTCTTGGAGGCTCTGTTTATAATATTCATTTTTTGCCAAGGTTATAGGAATATTCAGTGTAAGGCTGAGGTCATGTCCTACCCCCACCCTTTTCAGTGTTTTAAATTTCATGCTTTGTTGGAGAGTAAGCTTGACCGCTCTGCATTATCTGTGGAAAATAAAATAATCCTGCTGGACAACAGAGGTTAGTAAAATGAGACATAGAGCTAAATTGAGGATTGCTCTGCTTCAGATCTCAGGTTTTGTCCAGTTTTGTAGTTCCCAGTTAAACAATATCAGTCCCACTCCACAAACTTTTAATTTCTCTGTCAAGTTAAACCCCTCTCTGACTGTTGCTTAATTGAAAGAAGCTTGTTTTCAGAAGGGAGGCTTTGGGGATCAAATTTCAGCGTGGAAGGCAGACACAGAGAGAGAGAGAGAGCGAGAGAGCGAGAGAGCAAGAGCTTTGTGATACAGCTTGATGGCGCTGAGTTGCTGCCACTGGTGTGTCTGTTAGGCCTCCTTTGTAGGCCTTTTTTCCCTTTGGAGGAGGGCTGTAATGCCTTGTTGGATAGGGTCTAACAACTTGTTTGTCCTCCTGACAGCCGCAGGAATGCATCCCCAGGAAGGCCCAACTGTGCAAACTGGCTGGAACAAGTTCAGGCCAGAGTTGCCCGCTGACCATTTGTGTGTGTGTGTGTGTGTGTGTGTGTGTGTGTGTGTGTGTGCGCGCGCGTGTGTTTTTTTTTGCTCAGTTTCATGCAAGTGCCAGACTTGTCAGAGTGTGTCCGAAACCATCTTAGGACGGAGGATCGGGATTTTCAGATTAGACTTTTGTACATATTTTGTATTGTGTGGTAGTTCTTTCAAAGCTGACTTGCTGATCCTTTTGTTGAGGAGCTAGGCATATTTAAAGCAAGATATACAGAAAACAAAAGTCTTTCTATGACCATTTCCACTCTGATTATAAATTTATCATTTGGCTAACAAGAAATGGGGGAGGAACATGGAAATATTGCAATGTTTGTAATGTTTGCACTGAAGAAGTAAAATTTAGGTTCAAGAATTGTTTTTCATGTGTGCATTTATTTGTCTGAAAATGTGAACTGATTTTAAAATTACAACAATGGCAAAATATATGTGATGTCACTGCAAAGTCAGTTGGTCCACTGGGCTTAAAAATAATGATCTGAAATCTGTTTGCAAACTAGATGATAACCATTTATACCAGGAGATGTGCATTAGCAAAGCCCAGCAGTTTCTAAAGTCTTTAAAAGTTAAGCAAAATGACACCTTTTATTGGCTAACTAGAAAGATTACAATATGCAAGCTTTCGAGGCAACTCGGGTATTACATCTTGCCTGATGAAGGGGCCTGAGTTGCCTTGAAAGCTTGCATATTGTAATCTTTTTAATTAGCCAATAAAAGGTGTCATTTTGCTTAACTTCTCACTACATCCAAAATGGCTAACACGGTACAACACTCTAGTACTGAAGTCATTAGCCAAGCCATCTTTTAAATAACACAAATTCTTGAAGTAAGCAGCAAAAAGTATTCTCTTTGCACAGTTGCCTAGAAGCAAATTTAAAACCCACCTCTTATAGGCTTGGCTGCAGTGCCTTATATTTTTATCAGATTTTCAATAGGAGTAATCTATATTTATTGATTATGGCTCTTATTACTCTTTAGTGCCACCAGTTGCCGTTCAAATCAGTAAATAATCCTTTTATATTAACACCAAGATCCACATGGAAGAAGGCTAAGCTGGGCCCCTATTGTATTTTTTTTTAAGTCTTGTTTTGTTGGTTCCTGAAAGCCTGGTAAAATTTATTAACATTAGTGGGCTTTTATCCATCCAGAGAATATAACATGGAAACTTTAATCCATATTTGAAGCACTGTATATTGTTGAATGTCAGTATAGTTATAAGAAGTAAACATCCAACACCGCATTAAGCAAATCACAGAAAGCAAAGAATTAAACAAGAGTGTAAAAAATAGCAAAAAGAACAAATTGCTCCATAGCAATTTCTTCTGTTCTGCCATTTACATTTGATGTAATCCATGTTTAAATAATAAAAAAAAAACTTCTTGAGGCTTCTCGATTGTAACAGCAAAACACCTGATGCAGTGACATCAGTTTTATTTTGGGCTGTGGTATTAGTAGAAAAGCTGTATAGTGTAACTCATGCCTTACATAAAGGGTAAAACCTTCAGCACAGTTTAAAAACTAACACAGAATCAGGAGAAGAGGCTCTGACTCTGATGGAGGCCTTGTTGGGCCAACCTGGTAAATCCTGGTATGCATCCCTTCTTGCTGGTTCACTTACAGCTTTCCTGCTTGATGCAAATTTGGGCACATCATAAATTGTCAGCAAGAGCTGCTGCTTAGCTGTGGGAACTCAGTCATTTAATGAGTGCATTTTTTTTGTTGCTGGCTCCGAATACAAAATTGTGGTCCAGAAGGAGGCATTAACTTGGAAACATGGAACACCTGGTTTAAAAATATGCTGGAAGGGGAAGCATGAACCACTTCTGTCTCTTGTTTTAGAAGCATGTGCTTTTTGTTTCATAGCAACATAATTAATTTCTGTATAATTGGTTAATGTTATGGTCAGGGCAGTGGTCTAGTAACCAGATATGTTTAAGATGAACCTCTCGATCTCCTCTCAATATCTTTTCTAGGTGAAGGCAGAAGGACCCATAACACAATAATAAAAAGACATCTCCACAACTGAGACTATGTTCTTCAGCCCCTGGAGAACAATTTCCCATAATCAGACACAGGAGGTATCTCTTTGCTTGCCATGAATGAGCATTGCTGCTCCTCTTCTTTTTGCCAGCCTTATATTCTAAAAATAACTGGACTGCAAACTCTTTGCAAGAGATGTCACATTAGGCTGCCAGGATCAAGTCACTTCTCTCGCCACTTTGTGAAATTGCATTGCTGTTTCCCGCCCCCATATCTAGTTGCTGTGCTCATTTCCCTCCCTCAGTCATGTTCCAGCAAAGCCACTGTTTGCAGTGAGGGTTAAGCAGGATTGGTTGGACCTATCATAGTCCCTCTAATCTTGACCTCCAGAATTCTTATGACATCATTTGGTTTTTTGTAATGGGATTGAAGGCACAAGACTAAACCCACTATGGAAATTACACTTGCCTCACAGATTTTTGGTGATATTTCTTGTGGTTATTTGCAGATTCATTTGGTCAGGGAATGGAATATAGCCTATTACAACTCAATTAAGCACAAAGCATAAAAAAGATACAACCATATTTTTGGGATTAGAATAGAATAAACAAGTTGGGTCTATCAGATCCATGTGTAAAAGGACTGCATTTTGCCCTTGGATCTTATCTTAATAACCCTGAAAACTGAAATCATTTTATGTGATTCTGATGCTGTGCCAACAGCTGATTTTTGTCACAGTAAAATTAATTTTGATTTATTTTTATTTGGCATTCCTTAAACTATGACATGTACAGAAATGTTTTTCTTAAGAGAAAATGAAAATCTTGAGAAAATCTTACATTTTTTATTTTGTTTTCTTTTTCCACTATGTTTCTCAGCAGTTTGAACAAAACCATGTTAAGCAACTTGACAAAGATCATGCTCAGATTTAATCTGATTTTTTTAAATATGCGGGTCCAGCAGTAAAAACAGTGTATAACTAAGGCCTTGAACACTAGTTGTCATAATCAGTTATGAAGAAAATAAATCGATCCATCCGTTATTAAGCAAAGTTAATCCAGTGTGAGGTCATGATTGCTATAGCCGCCTGTCCTGGTAGCAGCGGAAAATGGTCATGGACAGAATGCAAATTCATCACTAGGCACACATACACTTTCACTCATTTGGGTCCAGTTTAGAGTGGCCAGTTAAGCTAAGTATATGAGGGGGGACCCAATAATTTCCGAATCGGTCAATTGCATGGAAGTAGGGTGAAGTTATCAACTATGCCACCAGATAACAAATGCCTAGAGTCTTGTTAAACAGTCTGCCAAGTGGCATTATGCTGATCTGATCAAGATACATGTTTCTGATATTTATTCTATAGTCATCCAGATGACTTTAATGATTTTTTTTTTTCTACACGCCAAAAACTGTCAGGTCATATCAAACATCGCAACAATATTTCTTGCATTTTTTAAAATTTTTTTTTTTACATTAATGGACTTGTTAATAAAGAGTTTCCAGGTCATCACACTGTTAATCAGCAACATTACACTAGACTGCTGAGGCTTCTATGGGAAAGCATCAGGTAAAAAATGTCAGAAACAGCAGTGCATGCAGAACTTAATTTTGTACCATGATGGCATACCTGCACACACCACTGCACCATGACAGTGCACTTGCACAAACTGTGGTGTTAGTCAAAGGTTTTTTTTTTAATAATAACGTTGTTGTTGCATTCAGGGCTGTGGAGTCGGAGTCGAGGAGTCAGAGACAATTTTGGGTACCTGGAGTCGGAGTCGGCAAAAAGTTAACCGACTCCGACTCCTACTAAATTTAAATGGGAATTAAAAAAGTAAGTTGAAATGTCCCAATTCACAAACAGTCATAATGAACTACTTCTCTGCTGTAAGAATAAAGCCTAATGCATGCAGTGCATAATGTTACCACAAAACGAGCATGTCAAGTAACCATGAAGCATGCTTTTCATTGACTGTATACGTCACTATATGGGATGTAATGCACAGGTAAGGTGCGGCACCGCTTTCCATTGTGTCGTGTTCCACTGTTACAGGGAACTGTGAACCTAGCCTAAAGCCTACTGATTTTAGATTGCATTTAAAGGGAACCCGAGGTCAGAGGAATATGAAGGCTGCCATATTTATTTCCTTTCCTTTAACTATAACTGTATTCCAAATTTAATATAGGTTTTCCAGATATTGTTTTTAGTTCATATAGTTAAGCTTTTTGTTTTCTTTCTAAAAGTTAAAACTACCAAAGAATGTGGTTTGTATTTTTGAACCAATACATTTCCTGTTCCTGATTTTTATGCCTGCTATTACTATCCAAACACTTAAAAAAAAAAATAAATAAATAAATAAACAAAACCTTGTTTTCATTGTGTTTTGTCTTTAATCTGGCATTATAGTAGAGTGTTGGCTTCCTAGCCAGTAGTTCTGTGGTGAAATGACATGTATGTTGCCTTCCTTTCCTTCAATGGATGTAGAAAATACTTTAGCATAGTATATACAAACAGAGGAGTCGGAAGATTTAGAAACTTAGGAGTCGGAGTCGGAGCATTTATCTACCGACTCCACAGCCCTGGTTGCATTGCAACACCCGGAATTTGCCAGATCTCACTTCCTGTGACATTTTTTGTTCCCATAATTAAAAGTGAGACTATTTGCTACTGTGTTATAAATACAGAAATAATTGCAGAAGGCAGTAGACATGGTAACAAAAGATGAGTACAGGAACTGTTTCCAGGAATTGAAGTACTGGGACAAAGGGTATGACATCTCGAGAGCTATATTTTGGCGGTGACTTAAAAGGAATTGTTGTAAGTTGTATAGTGAAGGGTTTTTTTTTTTTTTTTTTTAAATAATTCACAGAATTTTTGGATTCCCCCTTGTACACATCGTTGTGAAGTCAGAGGAAAGTCCACATGAATTTGGGGAGAACAAGTGAACTCCACACAGACGTGCCATGGCTGACACCCAAATTCAAGATTCTGAAACTGTGAGGGACAGACTAACCACTGTGCTACTGTGCCCCCAAGAAAATAATATAAAGTAGCAGCTAAAAGTGAGATAAACAAACTACAAGTGCTTTTATGCAGAGGTTACTTAATTAGGGAAGTAGTACTTTTATATCACACTTTTCCACTGTAACATCTATAGTAGAATGGGATGTCACACGTTTGGGGGTTCTTGTTGTGAGTCAGCATTCTTACAAGGGGTAGCACAAGATAGCAGGTCAATCCAGTGATTGGCAGCGAAATTCCCTAGTAATGCCAGTTCTTTATTACAGTTTGGAAGTTTGTTAAAGATATATGTAAGATTTGTTCTGTTTGAATGGTGCCATTGTTTTTGTTGGAAGCTATGGAGATTTGTCACTTTTTTATTAATTAACCACCACTATGGCTGAGTGCAGTCAGGATTGTGTGGCTCTTAACAGAATGTGAAGTGGCATTTATGTATTATGCATAGGTGCTGCATTATATGTATGCTCAAAATCACAATCCTAGGGCTTGAAATGGCTGCCTCATCTGACAGTATGCCGCTGAGAGTGAAAGAATACATCTCAGCGGGCCTGTTCACTTACTCTGTTTTAAATAAATAAAGACTTCCTGAAGACAACTGGTTTGCAATCATCAGGACTGCCTTTGGACTGATTATCTGCTGTCCTGTTATCCAGATTCATAGATGGCATGACTTATATGAGCATTTTGTGAAGAGGTACCTGAAAATTTCATACTTCAGTTTCTTTATTAGCCTTATTATAAATGGTCAGCTCATTTATAATGTGTGAGAGTTTTTTTTGTTGTTAAGACTAGTTTTCCCAAGGATAATTTAAATATTTTTTGAAAGATGTTTACCAGTGTGTACCTTGTGACATCAAAACGCTAACCTTGAAAATGTCTTCACTTTTAACAGTTCACCTAGTGCTGCATTTCTTGAGCAGTGGCGCATGACAGGCAGGCCAGATTAACCATTAATACATATAGTGTGTGCTTTAGCAAAGATGAGAAATGCAGAATAATAGTGTCTGCATACTGCACTGCAATCTGGGAAGCCAGCCCTGCATAGTAAGATCATGGAAGTGTTAAAATATTGACCCAGGCTGGCGCTGACTTGATTCCGGATGTTTGTTCATATGGATAGGTGAAGGGAAGTGCAGTCCGCTGATATTTTGCAATCCATTTTTTGGTAGTTTGTGTCTGTTATTGCACATTTAGCAGTGCTGTACATAAGCAGAGGAGGAGCAGTGCTTAGCAAGTGAATTTCACTATGGAAATGGAGGAATGATTAACATGCTGGTAGTTTAATTATGTACATTTTAAAAAGTTATTAACATAGAAAAATTGTTATGTCTTCTTTGCTCTTGATATAAAAAATGTGCAGTACATCACTTAACCAATTCCATCCCAAAATGAATCTGCTGTTAGCATAATATATTAACAGAATGATCTTCATCCTTGCAGCGTTGTAATGTGAGACCACATCACAGAAGGTGGGACAACCTGAATACTACAAGAAATCAGTATCTAAAGACAAGCTATTAAACATTAAGTTTTATAGTGTGTATCATTCTTTAACATAGATACTCATGGTTATACTAAAAGAACTCTGGAATTCCAGTTTATTTATAGGTGAATTGGAGACATTGATTAATGTGTCTGATTATGTCAAATCTCAAAATATTATTCTTCCTTTCGGATGTGCATGTTACCTTAAATTTTTACCTGCATGGTGATATGCATGTCTCACCTGACCCGAAAAGAACATATGGCACAATCTAAAGAATCTGGGAAGCACATAGAATGGACATGTATTCAGAAATCAAAAGTCATTAATTTGTTCTAGGTTTCAACCATATGCACCTAAACAGAATTTCCTGAATGTGAATTTGTGTCTCAGTCTCGTCAGTCACTTTGCTATGCTCTGATTGATAGGTGGATTTGAAGATGTCCCACTCTTGACAGCTGCAAAAAGCATTCCATATGTTGAAAAAGAGTGTTGACGTGAACCATCTTAAAGAGGAGGTCATTGCGGCTGTAGCAACATTTATGGTGGATATGTTTCATTATATCCAACAGCTTCATGTTGTACTCACAATATAAACTTCATAGGGATAAAATTGACTTGTGAGCTTTTCTTCACGTTTTTTAAAAAGGAGAACTTAGTTTTACTACATATTCAAAGTAATGAAACATTTTGAAATCCTGGAAATCTTTTTAAATGACCCTGCATTTTTTTGTTAACGTCACTTCAGAGTGGTATCCTGGATAATTTTAAGTAAAGAAATTATGGTTTAAGAATGTGTTTAAGAGTATCTTATTTTTTGTAATTAGCAATAAATGGTCTCACGTTCTGTAGTTGATGCCAGCAATGTGAAATATCATTTAATCTAGGAAAAGCATAAATGTTTGATGCTACAGAGTTTGTTTTTACTCAAGGAGATGTTAGTGCTGTCCAAGTTTCTGAAATATAACTAGTGTCTGTGAGATGGTTTCTGTCAGGTGATTTCACCTGACTGGTGGAAGAGTGAAAGCAGATAAGTCTTGAATAAGCCCACCACATATACTCTTTAAGTCTAAGCAACCCATTTTTTTTTTTAAACAATAGAATGCTCTGTGTAATAACTGAAGGAAACCTATGTGAGCCTGTGCTCTAGTGTAATTATATATTATTCTACTTAAGAAGGCGAGTGTCCAGGGCATTTGTGCAGTTTGTCAAAATGCCATCCATGTGCTAACTTGCATTTGAAGCATAGTAGTTCAACCATTTAGAAAAAAAATTTCAAATACTTTGAAAGTTCAAGCTGTAATATTGGGAGTCTGATTTATCATCATAGGAATATTCATGGAAATAAGCTTTGGTTATATAGTAGTTAACATAACTAGATTACTTTAGGAAATGTTAGAAAAATCTTATTCTGGTCCCATTGGTGGTGGTGGTGGTGGTGACCTTTTATTCATGGATTAATAAAGCCCTATGGAAAGACAATTGTGTCAAGAAACAGTAATGTCAACGCTGGAGGATGCTTTGCAAAAAGTAAAAAGATAAGAGATGAAATAAATGATGTAATAAAAACCCTGCTATGGAGGGATCAACTACCAATGGGAGACACATTCTTAGACAGAAGTAATGAGGGATGATAGTGAAGAGTGGGGAGAGGAAGAAAGATAAAGGAAGCTAGCTGGCTTACTGTCAATAGTGTCTGCTGGTTTGGTGTCTGATGTATTTGCAGTGACCTTAAGGCCCATTTTTTGGTTTAGCTTTTGTTTACTAAAGTCTACACATTTTTTTTTTTTGTTTTGTTTTTCCTGTCTTCAATTGGGTGAGCAGAATTTGCTACAGTCCTCAGGAAGGAGGAGTCTTGGAGTTCAAGGCTTTGGTTACAAAGTTCTTGTCTAATGAAACTGGCTCCTTTGTGTGTGGTGACTGGTGGTAGCTGGCTTTGAAAGTTCTAACTTGCAAGTATTTTTTTCTTTTCTGTTATTCCTTTTAAACCCCTTACAACTGGAGAAGGCACGTGTTCCATTTACATTAGTCTTTCATTTGCTAGAGGCAAGGCAATTCTCTTGCTGCCATTGCCAGACGAGGAAGAGCACAAGAGTGTCGTGTTACTTTGATAATGTGGACGGGCTCCAGGCAGCACGAGGGCCCCTTTCTTTGTTTCCAGACCCTTTTATGGTGAATGATATTTAAAGAGGCAGAGTTTCCAGAGAGTGTCAGGAGCTGCTAGTTGCAAAATGGAACACACCTCTTGCCAAACCTCCAGCACTCTTCTCTATTTTTTAACAAAGCTTGTCTACAGAAATACCTTAATATTGGTTTAGAAAAAGAATATCTTTTTCATTATACACCCTTTCCTTTATTTTTTTAACTCCACTCTTTCTCTACTATTTTAAGTTTAGAAAGCATTGCAAATGTGGATCCTGGCCCAGCCCATGGAACAGATGGCAGTGGAGGGTTAGCTGCTCAGCACCCAGCTGAGCCTTGGAGAGCTGCCCCTTTTAGGGTCGAGACTTGGATGAATTGCATTCATGAGGTAGGGACAGAACTACAAAAATAGAGAAGGCAGCAGCTGAGATGATATCCCATTGATTTTCCTAAATGCATTAAAGGTGGACTTAACTTAAAATTTCATGGCATTCCCTCTGTCCAGCTTTTTTGAAGAAGGTAGCAAAACTAAATTGCCTTCTGAGGTGCCTGCAAATTTTGGGCAGCTTACTAGCAATGAAAACTTTTTTAATGTAAAGATGATAGAGTCTTCTGTGGAGATTTTCTTTTGTGGATTTGGTTTCATTTCTGATGGTTCTCACTACTCCTTTAGAAATATTCCAATTTTCTCTACCTAAAATTAACACAACATCTTTATTACTATCCCTGTGTGCAGTTCCCTTATAATGTTATACCGAATAGTGTTATAGCAAAACTTTCTTGGGTTCTCTTTGCTGTTTCGATCATGTGGCCTTTAAAGAAAGTCTGTAAGTGAAGGGTGATCATTCAGTTGATCTGTGATTTTGTGTCTTCAGGTTAACTTCTGAAAATTTTGTCCTGTAAAATTTTGGAAGACAGGATCAGAATTAAATGAATTTGTTTAATTGTGAAAAAAATATTGCAAATGTGCAAACTACATCCTTTATAACTGGATTTGCTTTTTGAAAGCTGATGGTGCACTTTTTAAATGTATTTGAAAGCATTTTTCTAAAATGAAAACATTGTCTGAGTTTGCTGTAATTAATGCCAAATATTTAATGAAAGGCATGGAATAGTAAAATATTTTGATGTGTTATGTTAGTAAGATAGTAACTTTAATCCAGGCACATTCATTTACTAGTTGCTGCTGGTCTGCATCGGCCATATTGTTATGGTGGAGCTCCACCTGTGTTTGCGTCCTCAGATACTTTCTCATTTTCTTTTTTCTGCCATTACTCTTGTTTTTTTTTGCACATATTGCTTGCTAGCTGTAGCACATATTTGCATACATTTGCTGTCTAATTGCATGATATAAACATATTTTACATCATATATCAGTATTTGTATCAGTTCTGCTGGCATGCTATTGGATAATGACCTCTAGATACTTGGATTATGATATAAATTAGGCTTGGGTACCGGTTAAAAAAATACACTAATCACATACATGTATGCAATTAATCACATCTAACAATAAAACATGTAATTAAAAAGTTAGTACATAAATTTAATGTAGAATCAACACAAAGGAATTAAATTTTAAAAAATGGCTTTGTTTAAACTTAAACAATAACCTTATACTTGAACTTTTAACAAAATACTACACGATCAAGTACAACCTGAATTTGAATACCTTCCTAAAAGGCAAATTGAAAAGAATGCAATAAGAAAACAAGGCCAATGTATTACTTATTAAATAGGCATAGCATATGAGACACAGATGTGTCAAAAATTAAACGATTGAAATGACTGTTGACTTTGAGTGCACTGCTTGATTTTAATTGAAAGAATAAGCATCTCTTATTAATGCATACATTACATTTAATGCATACATTAAAACTTATGTTAAAACTCCGTAAATACTATCCTCAATTGTTCATCATCATCAATAACTTCAAAATTATATTCTACACAAGTGTTTTTCAACTGGTGCACCATGGAAATAACAGTGTAGTGCCTCTGGGTCCTGACCTGAGAGAGAGACACTGCTTAGGTGGTCAAAACATTTCTGAGGAGGATGGGATTACCTGGAGAAACCAACATAAAAGCAGTTCTGTGAGTACTGTTTTGCAGACAGTTTAGCAAGTGTATAGATTGAATGCATTTGTGGTTGGTAGAATCGTGCCTTAGGATTTTATCAGTTACAAAAAGTATGCCACCACCGAGAAATGGTTGGAAAACACTGCTCTACCTTCACCTTTGCTCCTGGCACGCTAAAGAAGATCTCCTTAGCTGCTATTTCACTTAAAAACTGACACTATACATTACTTTATCTTGCATTCATTGCATAAATTAGCAAAGATACTGCAGACTTGAACATGAATGATTAGGGATAATCATTACACTTCTGTTTCATAGAATGTTGTCATTATGTTAGGGCAGCCAGCACTGTAAGCTGGCTGGCAGACTGGCAAGTTAAATACAGAGGTACTAGGGACTTATTTTGGTTTAGTGCCACTCAAAGATAACTTGTTTAGCACTTACTTTATATGACTTTGATCTGATCTTCTTACAGAAACATGGAATGCAAAAAAAGGATGTAATAGTTCCTTTGCAACTTTTCTCTAAAAGTGCACCAGGACTGCTGTAAACCCCCCTTCCTGACCTCCATTCCTCTCACTCTCCAGCACCTCAGCACCTATGTCAGGATGTATAAATCAGGAAAATGAACACTAGTACTATGTATTGACATTTGGCTTATCATTGTGAACTGCGTATTATGAAATGCTAAATCTTTAAATGAAAATTTTATTTCATTTAAGGTAGCATATAAATATGGTACTGGATGTATATGTAATTCTTTAAGTATACACTTAACTTGTTTGTATTATTGTTTCATAATGTTAAAAAAAAAAAAATACATGAAAATGCTGCCCCAACCAAAACGCACTGCCTGAGGTGTTTGCTTCGTTGCCGGCACTGGATGCGACAGTATTTTTTAACACATTAAACAGGCCACCTTAATCATAAAAATTAACGCATTACCTTTCCGAGGCCTAATATAAATGCATTCAAGTACTGAAATGATAATTATTTAGATTATTTATTGTAATCCTTTTTCAGTTAGTTTTGCAAAGATCACTGAATAAGTATTGCGTATTGTGGTTTCAGGACAGTTACTAAGTAACAATATGATCTTACTAGTAGTAATTAAACAATCGTTTTTCTTGGTGAATGGATAATACAGTTATTATGATATTAGAAACAGAGAAATGTATAGACTACTAAATCATACTTATGAACAAAAGTGATGTTTTTAAACACCCAGGTAAATTATTTTTTTCCAGGGTAAGTTAGAAATGTGAACTAATAAAGAACAATGCAGGATAGATTTAGAAAGTGAAGGTTTTGATTTTTTTTTTTTATTTATAATAAAGGACATTGGTAATGTAATACAGTCATTTAAAGAGTACAGAAGTTACCCATGGAAAATTCAAAGAAAATCAGAATATTTTATTATGCTTCTAGATAATAAAATAATACAAATGAAATCTAAATCTTAATACATAAAAAAGATAGATGTAAAGTCTGAATGGTGTGAACATCTTACATTTTTTTAGAACATTACACAATATTGTGTTATAAAAAAAAATGTTAATTATAATTTTTGATATTTGGTATCATGTAGTGTTGATAATTATTCTTTTGCATATATTTTTGTATATGAAACATCAGTAAGATAAATATTTGAAATGGGATATAGGAAGGGTTCAAACCAAGCCACCACCAACTTGTGTGTTGTACCATCTATGCTATTTTTTACAATTAAATTCACTTTTTGTTGAGTTTGGACTTTCCTAGAATATGGGAAGTTCTTTATTCAGTCAGTGAGACGTATACAGTTGTGCTTATAAGTTTACATACCCTGGCAGAATTTGTGAAATATTGGCAATTGTTTGGAAAATACAAATATTCATACATAAAGTTTTCCTTTTAATTAGGGAGTGTGGTCAGGTGAGGTAATTTATTATCACATAATTGTGTGTGCCCTTTTTAAATCATAATGATAAATGAAATTACCCAAATGGGCCTGATCAAAAGTTTATATACCCTTGAATGTTGAGGCCCATAATATATACACAAGTTGACACATAGGTTCAAATTATGGGAGAGTGTCCACACCTGCAACCTCTTTGATTACAATCTGTGTCTGTGTATAAATAATCAATTAAATTTATGCAGAGCTACACTGACTTTGCTGGATACCAAGCCATGGAGAAAGCAAAAGAACTGTCAAAGGACCGGATCTGGAGATCTAAAAATGCCCATCAGTAGTGTTCAAAGTCATAAAGTTAGGAGTTCTGTAGTTAGCAGACCACGGTCAGGTAGACCAACTGAGATTTCAGCCACAACTGCCAGGGCCATTTGTCGAGCTGTCAAGAAAAGTCCTAAAACCACTTCAGCTGAGATACAGGCTTCTCTGCAAACAATTGGTGTTGCTGTTTCAAGATGCACAGTAAGTAGGTACTTGAACAAAAATGGACTTCACAGTCCAGTTGAAAGAAAAAAGCCTTTACTGTGACAGTACAGCAAACCAGTCCACTTACAATATGCTAAACTTTATCTAAACAAGCCTCAAAATTTCTGGAACAAAGTCGTTTGGAGTGATAAGACTATGTTTGGAGAGGATGCAACAAGGTCTTTGACGAAAAGTGCATCATTCCTACTGTAAAGGATGGAGGTGGATTTCTGATGTTCTGGGGATCTACAATGGCATAGGTTAACTTAGTGAAATTTGATGGCAAGATGAATGCAGCATGTTACTGGAAAATATTGGAGGACAACTTGCACGCACTTGGATCTTCCAAGATGACAACGATCCAAAACAAAAGGCCAAGTTGACCCTTTGGTGGCTACAGCAGAGAAAAGTGAAGTTGCTGGAGTGGCCATCACAGTCTCCCGACCTCAACTTCTTGGAGGCATTTTGGGGAGATCTCAAGTGTGCAGTTCATGCAAGACAATCCAAGAATTTACAGGACCTGGAAGCTTTTTACCAAGAAGAATGGACAGCTCTACCATCTGAGAAAATAAAGGACCTCATCTACAACTATCACAAAAGACTGCATGCCACCATTGATGCTAAAGTGGGCAAAACACAGTATTCAGAGCTGAGGGTATGCAGACTTTTGGACAGGGAGTATCTCATTATTTTCCTTATTACTATGTTTTGCTTAATGTTTGTGCTATTCCATGATGCCTTGCAGTTTAATTTGGATTCCATTAAAAGTAAATGAAATGTCTTTTGTCTGTTCAGTCCTCTTTTCTTTAAATGTATGGTATACATCTTACACATTCTGCGAGGGTATGTAAACCTATGAGCACAACTGTATATATACTATAGATATTTAGATGTACTGTAGAGCTAGATGGATATGAGTGTGTGTGTATAAAGAGAGAGAGAGATTTTATCACAACTGATCACAATTTCTAAACTTTAATATGCACATTTTCCGAAGACTGCTATATCATTGTAGTTTTCAAGATGTGAGAACTTGCCAGTTCTGCAAAGCCATTTTTATTTGCCCTTCTGTGCCTTTATTTGCATTTACTTTCTGTTTGTTTTGGTTTTTGCCTGCACAAATGTCATCCTCCAAAGTCCAGAGACCACCTTCACTGTGTGTGTATGCACGTGTGCTTGCTCTGCAGTAGACCAGCCACGTGCCCTGGCCCTAGCTTGGTATCACCACCTTTAGGGTTAAGTGAAAGTAAGTAAACAAATGGCATCTGTTCACTTGTGAGTGAGAAAGTTACCTGGTGCCATCTTGGCAAACATAGCTGGGGAGATGTTGAGTTTATGTGCTCTGAAGGTTAGCACTAGATTTTTAGCAAGTTACCATGAATCAGATGCAGGCCTCAGTATGTGAACAGACTGCTGCCTGTGCCCTCAGAAGTTATCAGTTCAAGGAAGAGGTTTGTTTTTCTAAGCAGTCATGCTGAGAATGCATCTGCCTGATGAGTTCGAAGGGGCAACCGGTGTTACTTCACCATAAAGAATGTGTGGTTTGAAAACAAATTGCATGTTTGTGTGGGTGGTTTTCTGCAATTGCCTCACTATCTAACTACCTGAGTGGCCTCCTGCCCACCACAGTAACATTACTGAACACTACAGGGTGCCCCAGCTAGTTTGCATTTATCACCACATTTTACCAAATGACATAGCTGAGTTGTGGGCAGGGACTAGAGTAGCAGTGATCCCACACCCTCTAGGCTGTCTTCCTTAGTTTACATGTCTTACACCTCTCTTTGCTAGTTTTGGAAATGTTTGGCAGCACTGCCTTCTGGTTGCTGCAAAGATTTCTGTGTGTCTTTTCACTTTCATGACAATTTGTAAGTGGAAAGTTAAGCCCATGTAGACTGCAATAAGCCATTTAGAGACAATAAGTTTGCACATTGCCATAGAATTGTCTTGTCACCACTCTTTTCAATTAGTTGGTGCCCCCAAAATCTTACATTTAATGTGATTGTGAAAATTATTTTTCTTTAGAATCATTAGTCCCTAAATCCTTGACCAAACTCTTTGCTGTTAGCCAATACACAAGAAAATATGTAATCTTTCTGTTTGAAAAGGCTGACTTCATAGCTTGCAGTAGAATTAAGCATGGGATCAGAGTTTTTTGTGCCTGGTTTTGCCTCAGTGAGCTATTTCTGCATCATGAGGTGACAGAAACAGCTGCTTAGTTGATATATTCCTGAAAAAATAGATATTCTGAGTGCCTTTTGGTGTTTATTCTTCCAGTTTGCTCTTCTGCAGTAACTCAGACCATACAATATAAAGACAAGTTTCAGCATATTCTCAAAGCACACCTCCACAAAACATCTTGAAGCATTGTACCTCAAAGGACAGAACACTGCCATTGAGATCATGCCCAGTAAATCAATCAATCAATCCATCCATCCATTATCAAAATTAAGCCAACAAGTTTAAGCAGCAGGAATTTTGAGCATATGGCTGGGTTTTTATGATGGAGACGGCAAGCAGATTTTATGAAAAACTGATCAGATTTAAAGGCATAGTTTTATGAAGGGGGTTGCATAATGGTGTAGTGGTTAGTTGCTGCTGCCTCATGGATTCAGCATCCTTTGTTTGAATCCTTCTCTGTGTGGAGTTTGTTCATTTTCTTTTTCCTCCCACATCACCAAAGATGTGAAAGTTAGGTTATTTGCAATGCCAGATTGTCCCTCTGTGTTAATGTGAGTGTTGGATATGGGTGTTACTGGATCTTATGTAGGACTGTTGCTGTTTCATCAAGTAAACTTTTCATGAATGCCAGTAACTTTTTTTTTTAAGCAATGGTATGTGCAGGCAGAGTTATTGCCACAATAAATAAATATATGGTAATTGTAAAAGGAAATGCTTTAGTGATAATGATGGGTTCTGACTCTGGGTTTGGGTGGACCTCTGTGCTGAGTGGGTTAGGAGGGGAGCTGTGGATATGTCTGTGGCAATTCTGCTTATGATCAACCCTCCCTCTGCCGAACAATTTCAATAAGTATATAGCTCAGGAAAGCTCAAAAGTATGGCACCCAGATGCTGACATTTTTTTTTCTAAGGTATTGTATATGACAGTCCTGTGTGATATTAGTGGCATTTTGAAATTGGGCAACTAGTGTGTATGTAAACGGATTCAATTAAACTGTTTGAGCTGTTGCAACTTCACATGAAGCATGACTGATCAATATGGGGAGATTTAGGTAATTGCACAGCATATGCAATTACTGTACTTTTTGATCCTTGAATAAATAGAGGACTTTCAAAGAATTCTGATCTTGTCTTGTTGGTTTACAGTAAATTCATTTTTATTAATTTTGTGTCAGATCTAGTTTATCTTCAATTGAATGTACATGGTAGTTGGGGGTTACTTGTTAGCACTGCCTCATCACTGATACTTTAAAAACCAAACTGGATTGATAACAAGAAAATCTGCAGTAAAACAAATGAAAGCATATGCTAAAGTGTTCTTTTTTTAGAAAATCGGTGCAGTTCTTTCATCACTTTGAATAAACAGTCACACTGAAAAATAGTTTTTAATTATTAAATTATTTAATTATTAAAATTATTAAACCCCAACCAATGGTCAGTGAAACAGAATGGCTATGGAGTCTCTGTTGTACTATTTTAAAGATAATAAGATCTGATGATAAATAACATTAATCAGAGATTTGAAGTGTTCTTGTCATTCAGTCACTTGTCAACTTATTTTCCCAGAAATGGCTAATCATGAATTTAGCACAGACCTAGAGATGCATTTGTTAGTTTAACTGTAGATTCTAAATTTGGGGCAAATGTGTGAGTGAGTTTGCCCTGCAGAGGACTATCCAATAACAATGGCCATTGCTAACTACTATCTTTTACCTGATTCTGCCAGGGTAGGATTAGATTTCTGCAGTTCCTCTTTGAGTTAAAATATGTATAAATATAGTTTTTGATTTCTGCTCCTCAAGGTAATTATGTACGGTCTGCACCCATTCAAGTGCATTAAAGTGTTTCTTTTTTGTAATTCTTATATCCCTCTACTTACCAAACCCATTCTTCTGTCCAATAATGCTGAATCCTATCCATTTATCTGAACCAGCTTAGTCCAAATATAGTATTATGAGGAACCAGAGAATATCTTCAAACTAATGACATATACATCAACACTGTTACTATTCTTGCCATGAATTATTGTGTTCCCAAAGAATTCCTTTTAGAATTTTGGGGACTCTGAAAGTCAAATTGATTTTTTTTTAAATGCCAGAAGTGATTCGGTGTGTACAATGAAGCAAATTCAATTGTTAAACATCAGTTGATAATGGTGATGGCTCTCAGTAAAGCAAACCTGCCAACATGTACTGTAATAATATAGCATGTAATTTTAATACTAGAATGTGGATTGTATGGAGCAAATCATACCTAACAGAGTTTTATGGCTGGGGAAGAGATCTGAAAACACATTAAGAATCTGTGTCAAAGGTATCCTGTATGATTGTGTTGTGCCCCATTCAGGTACTGAGCACAGAAGGATTTTAAAGAGATCATCTCCGTGTGATGCACATCAGAACAAACTTCACTATTGGACAAATCTCCAATGACGCATTAACTCTGTGCAGGGTTGCCAGTGTTCTGAGCCATTTAACAAAAATGTTAAACATGGTAAAATAAAGAACTGCCCTTGTATAATTTTCAAATTAAGATGATAATATTTATAGTGATAAAATACAAATTAGAGGCTTGGCAGCCTAATAAAGTATGAGCAGCTGTCTTCATTTAATGAAGCAGGGTTCAATGTTTACATCACGCATGATATAAGTATGCCACTGTTGTGAGCTGTTTCTCTTATTAGATCTGTTTCAGTGTATTTTCTTGGTCCATTGCATATGTAAAACTACTTTTTTTTGTCTAAACACTAAGTAGTATATGAAAGGAGGGACATTCCACCTGCAGCCTTTTCACATTTTGGTGTTCGGCAAACGATTCAGCCCACTGTGCAATGCTAATGCATTTCATATAGAGAAAAGAGCTATCTTTTTATTATTACATATAAATTAAGAGATAACAGAATTTTTTTGTGTGAAAGCAACTGGTCAGTAAGATTCTCTTGTGACATCTAAGTAAGGGTATAGGTGGGCTGTCTTTCATGTGTATACTGTTAAAGATAGTCATCCCAAACTTGATTTTCCTTATTCTTAAAAGAATGATCAGCCATGACATTACAGGCTCCTACACAGGAGTAAGGATTCTTTGATGATAGACTGACAAATTGTGCATAATTATCTGGTTCATCTCTGAATACGGTAATAAGTGGAAAAAATATTAATGAGAGAAGGGTTTTTTTATTTTCTTGGTTAATTAAACCTATAGCTTTAGGAGATGTTCCCAGGATACAAAAGAAAAAAACAAACAATTTTTTTGTTCTAAAAAAGGTAGGATTCTTTCCAGTCTTGCATGGAGCATTCAACTATGTGACCTAGTTTTTCATTTTCCTGACACCTGTGATGTGCCGCCCTCATGTTCTTAACAGGGGGTCTAGTAGAATGCTGCTCACATAACTTTTTTATTCTGTGTATTTGAAATACAACCAGCTGATCATCATTTTCATTTCTCTGTCTGTCTATGCTCATGTATATCTTGTGCCTTCTAAGGTATCTCATTTTCTTTCAGACTGTTACAGATGAACAAGCACAGCCGGTATTTTGACTTTTTGGAATTTTAGATTCAAAGCTTGTGAATCATTTAGTGCTTGTAGCAACATGAAAACCATTACCCTTAATTCAGTTTCAGTGGTTGTAATATATAGAGCAAGGTGGTGCACTTGTTAGCTGTGATGTTTTGTAGTTCCTAGGACCTGGCTATGATTCTGAACGTATTAGCTACTGTTTTAAGTGGAGCCCTTGTGTTTTTTCCAGGTTTGCATGGGTGTTCTCCAAGTACACCCATTTCCTTAAACATCTGAAAAATGTGAGTGGTAAATTAAGTGACAAAAATCGGGTCAGGTATGAGTAAGTATGGAAATGTGCATGAGTGTGCCTTGCTGTAAACTGGCGTGGATGTCAGTCTTCTGCTGGACCAGGCTTTTTACCCTTTGTGACTCAGTAATGTAAAAAAAAAAATGCGGATAAATGAACAAATAAAATGATGATATTTGTACATATGTAATATATTTGGGGGCTTCACTCCCCATCTCCCCTGGCTTGTGCTATGCGCCAGCCACTTCGTGTCTCTGCTGCTTGTGTATGTGGATTTCACTTTCACCAAACAACAAATCTTTTAATTCTCATGGATACACCTCTTCATTGGGAAGAAACACTACTTTTCCCTGATGGCAACACAAATTAGACAGTCTACAAGTCTCCGAATTAAAGTTTATATCCAAACAATATATTCAATCTCTTTTTGCTGTTCCGTAATTTCACTGAGTAATAATTTCCATTTGTTAGCGCTAATCCAGTCTTTACTATCATTTTTCTGAGACTTGCGAATTTTAGTACTTTCATTATCTCTAACCTGTTCTGCATGTGCATCGTGCCATTTTTGAATTGTTTACAACGTTCTACTTTGTCATCTACTCTTTGTCTTTTATTTCCAGCCCCTGGTGTGGTTAAATCTCTTGACACAAAGTCTTGTGAGACATGAAAGCATCTCTCTGAAAAAGTCACGTCTCGCCCCAGGCTAAAAAGTCTTGTCTCGTCCCAGGATTTTTTTATTATAATAGAGAGATATACACTGTATCTGCTACTGAATAATGAAGAAACCCCATGCAGAATTATAGTAAATACAAGAGTAATTCAGCACTGGTTCTTGAAGCTGTGAGGTGTAGCAACTCTAACCACTTTGCCAAAGTGCTATCACACCTTTACTTCATTGCATCAGAAATTAATTTTCTTTCTGAAAACTCCTTGGTCTGATTGACTTTATTTCATCTGCCTAATTTCAAGTCAGTAATTTAATGTGCTGTATCACAACTCCTTAAGCATGTATTCAAAATCATTCCAGTCCAATTTCTTTTTGGGTGTAAGAGCACATACACCTGAAGCAATTTCTGTGGATACTGTGGTTTTCATCTCACATCCCTAAGAGATCCAAATTGGATCTTTTTGTGATCCTTATTTGATCCAATATGCGTGACTGTGTCCAGTAATGGGCTGCCATTTCATTCAAGGTTGGTTCTTGCTTTGAATCCTGTTAGATCAAGGAATTTGCCAGCACTGTATATATGTATATGCATATTATCTTAGCCAAGTATACAAAGAGTCTCTTTCATGGAACTGTAGGATGTGAACAAAGAGTAAAGGAAGAGAATATAGCATCTCATTAAAGTTTATATGATGTGAATCACACACAAGATAGTTTTTTAATTTATCAGCTTGGCTGTGTTATTGTTGCCTTCACTTCAGAAAGAGAAGTATAGAAATGTACAGGTATATATGTACCATATTCAAGTGTATAAATACTGTACCTTTTGCTAATGCAATTTTTACCAACTCTGACTTAAATACTCATCTTACTATTTGGATGTAACTGTTTTGGATAGTTGGAACATTTTAATCTTTGCATTCTGCAGGAAACACAGTTTTGTCTGTATAGGTTTTTCACCTGGCATTCTGGCTTTACTCCCCCATCCACGAGGGATTGGTGGGTTACGTTAATTGTTAATTTCAAATAAGTTCTACGTGAGTCATTTGTGTGGGCCCTGCAAAAGACTTTTTCCTGCCTTGTGCCCAGTGTTGCAGTGTTATGCCACCCCAGATGCTGAATTAGATTAAGCAGTTTTGAGAATGCTACGAGTATGTAATTCTCCAATTCTCTTATACTTATCTATGAAATGCCTGAAAAGTAACTGACATTTACAATTACAGATTCAAGCAAAAGTGTGTTGATCCAACAGTGGCCAGTACAAACAGAAATTAATGTGGAGAGCTGCCTTACTACTTTTAGCATTTTGGAGGCAATTTTGGGCCACTTGAAAGCTGGATATCCAACATCATGTGACCCTCACTAGTTTGCCTATTCCCTGAACTGTTCCACTAAAGATGCTGTATCATCTGCACTTTGTCAGTCCCCTTCCCATCTGGACAAAAGAGACACTTATGCTATAATAGTTTTAATTGACTTCAGTTCATTGTTCAACACCATCATCCATCTGTATCATAGGATAAGTGTTTGTCTGTCTGGTTGCTGTGTCTCTGCCATTTCAAAAGGTGGCACATCGCAAACCTTTTTAGCAGTAAAATGCATTGCATTTGACTTTCCAGTGGATGGTGCATCACTAACATTTTTAGTAATAAAATGCATTGCATTTGTCCTTCCAATAGATAGTGCATCACAAACATTAACACTAATTTTACAAATACCATACAAATGGCATATAATAGAGACATATTAATTGCATGGTACACTGCAAATGTTAATGTTGGGGTTTTCATTGATTACTTATATTTCAACCTATTTTAGATGAGCAGCACGGCTAGTCCCTCAGAAGCTCTTATGGAAGTTGTGTCTGCTAGGCTACAACACTTCTCAAAGCAAGATGCCCCTCAGGTCTGCATACTCATGCCACTTCTGTTCACTCTGCTGACTTAGAGCTGTACGCAGCCATACAAACATAAGGCCAGGTTTATACTTGATGCGACATGTGCATCTGTGGACGATACTGCTCCACAAGTGTTGTCTGTTTATACTTGCATGTGTACTTAATGTAAATCTGGAAAATTCCACTAGGTGGCAACGTGAGATACCATCATGGTGAGAAAGCGTTTGGCTTCGCTGTGTTGTGAATTGCTTGAAACGCCCATTAAATTCCAAGGACACCTTGCCACAATATCTCTGAAAAGGATTGATGTTTAACTGATTAAAACTGTCTATCCAGAGATGCACCCATTCCAACTAGCATTGGGCACGAATCAGATGCAATTCCTGGACTGGGCATCAGCTTATCGCAAGGTGAATAGAAGCACACACATTAACTAGCGTCATTTTAGCATCACCAAATCCCCAAACCTGCATATCTTTGGAAGGAACCCGGAGCACACTGTGGAAACCCACCGGGAAAACATGCAAACATGACTCCCTGCAAGGCAGCAGCGCTACCGCTCCTCCACAGTGCCACCCCCACATGTGTAATTATTAACAGTATTCATTATTTAAATGAAGTTAACTATTTATCTGTAAAATATAATATACATAGTTTAACGCATTTCATCATGAAAGTGATATCAATTATAAATCTAAGGATTCTAAATGTGCAGAGAGTCGGAATATCATAAAGTTAATGTGTTCTGTGTGATGATTGCTGCTTGCTGCTGCTGTCAATGCAGGAGGAAGCCCCAGAAGCATGTAGCGATTAACAACTGGGTCGGTTTTAAGATGATGTTTACAATGGTTTACTTCAGTGATAAAATAAACTACAGGATTAAAGTGGATATTTAGAGATGTAAGACGAAATTTCCACTTTAATCATAAAATACACCTTTTCACTGTGTCCCTAACTGTTTTTTCTCTGTGGCGCCAATGCGCCGCAGTATATTCTGATGCTGTTATGAAGGTGCAACAAAAAACCTTTAAAATGTATCACGTCATTACGATGGGGAATATGCAACGGTAGAATATAAAAGTGCCACGAATGCATTTGTATGTCACCATTCTGCTTTACCACATCAAACCATTCATCAAACATCGAATCATACGCATAGATCCTACAAGATCCACAAAGCGGCTTTCTGTCAAATGTACATAGTATACAGAGACTCTGATGTCACATTCCGACTGCGACCCCCGATTTTTTGCTAGTACTGCAACTTGCGCACCCATCATGTTAATTTCTGAGGATGTGTTCAGAGGACGCATCAAATGAATGCTGGGAAGGCATGGCAGCCATGATGCGTGCACATACACGTTTTTTGTGTGAAGTATAAACTGGCCCTAACACCATCATTAAGTTAGGATAATGCAACATTTATGGGATGAGTCAGCTTACAGAATGAAGATACGATTGGCAGACTTGTGTAAATGCAACAATCTGTCTCTTGATATTTATAGATTATTGATTTTAAGAAGGCCCATGCTGTCCACACCGCACTGCATATAGAGGTCTCTGCAGTGGATTTGGTCAAGAAAACTAAATTCCTTGGTGTGTATTTGGCAGTGCTTACTTGGTCAATTAACATCACCTCCATAGCCCAGAAGCACAGTAGCGGTCTCCATTTGCTTTGAAGGATGAAAAGCCCATATTATTGTGAAAGACTCCTCCCACAGCCTGTTTCTCCTACTTCCATCTGGCAGAAGGCATGAACCAATTCTGAGATGTTCTGCAACAGCTTCTAGACCTTGGGTTCTGGATTCTGAACTCTGTACTGCCTTCCAGCCCTCAGTTGTTCTCCCAGTAGCTTATATGCAGTACATTTCTTACATTTGTTACTACAGTTTTTTTTTTTTTTTATTATAGTATGGTATATTTATAGTTTAGCAAAGGTCTTTACCTATCTTGTACTTGTTCTGTGTTTATTGATATGTTGCACCATGGTCCTGGGGAATGTTGTTTCTAGCCACAGTATGCTGCAGTACTGTGCATGGATGGTCTGACAACAAAGTCGCTTCACTTCATTTGACTTAAATTGGACCAGAAATATTTTTGGTTTGATTTTTCACCCTTGCTTACCAGTGTTAAGTTCTCTGTAACCACAACTGAACAGCATAGAATGTTGGAATGTATAGAATGTTAATATTTTGTCTATTTTAAAATTAATTTTACTTTAGAGGTGGTACCATGCCTTGCACTATTTGCTTGCAGTTTGTGTTCTGATGATGTTTGACCCTGAATTTGATTAGGTAAGCTAGAAAATGAATAGTTGATTGAATCCTAAAGACAGGCATGATAGATTAACTGGCAACCTTAAACTGGTACAAGTAAGCATGCCATGCCAGAGACTGGCACCCCATCCAGGATTGGTTTATTTTTCTAGCTGGAATGGTCTCACTGAACTGGACTAAGCAGGCTTGGAAATTTATGGATGTTTGGACTTCACATTTGGAAGATTCTTCTAATACTGGAAATGACACTGTTTGTAAGTGACCCAGTTTTGCCATGCCTAGCTGCCAGCAACAACAGAGCAAAGGATTCTTGCCAAGTAAGCTGCTCTTCTAATTGGTATGGTGTATATAGTGCATTTCTTGGTCATTATAATTTCAAAGTTCCTTACGGTGTAAATGTCATAGTTGAAAAGGAAAAAAAAAAATTAATAAGCACACATATAATAGTCAGACATTTCTGTTAAGGCATGCATCTCTTGCAGCCAGATTCTCAGCTGTGCATGGCTTAAGTAAAGGGGGCTGATTTAAATCTCTAAGTAAACATCACGAATCTTGGCTTTAAAGGAAAATATCGCTCTACTTTTTTTTTTTTTTAAAATGATGTGGGCACCATGCGTAGCTAAGTCTCCAATTACAGCCTTTTTACTGTGTAACCTGGTGAAATGCTATTGTAGCGACAGCCAAGATGAGGAAAATCTTTCAATCAGTGCATATCTGTCAAGATCCCTTGAGGTTAGTGCCAGTGGTATAAATCCTCACCAGTCTTCTGTGTCAGTTTCTTCCAAGTTAAAATGACTGTGTGTGGTAATTCTCCTTGATGAAATAGGAGGCCTACTGTACATGCCGCACACTTGCCACACAAGTACTGTGATGCTGCAGTTTTCTTCTCCTGCTCCTTATCTTACTAGGTGTTTACTAATGTTTATTTGCATTGTCCTTACTCTGACAACAAAAATACCAGGGCAAAAAAAGGAAACTGATCCATAAAGATACCAAGAGAGTAAAAAGTTGTCTTTAAAAATCCTGTTGAAAGTGCCTCCTCCTTTGTCACAAGCTGAGATCCGGATATTTGCCTGAATGAACAAACACGATCAGGACGGGATGTGAGACTAGCAGGGAGCCAAATGCCTCGCCTTCTCTGAGACATGGCTAGCAAATAGCTTTGTCCTGCCCCCTTTCATTCACTCTTTCTCTCTCCTTCCACAAAAGAAATCTGCAACACGTGCCATCTGGCCCTCCTCACCTCCTGCAGTGTGTTGAACACGTTGCATGGCTTGTTTGGTTAGCCTTTTTAAGATAGCCTGCTCCTGAAGAAGTATATAGAAGGTACATATTGTTATTTGTTCAGTACTGCAGCGCTCAGTGTTCTAAGAAAGTTAAGATAAGAATACTTGAAGTTATCAGCAGGCAATGCACCTTCATTTTGCTGACTTTCATTAGTGGTCTTTATTTTTCTTTCTTTATCCATCCAACTTATCTTGTAAATGTTGCCAGCCCCTTCATGACATATTATGAGTTTCTAGAAATATTTTTATATTCTTGCTTTTGTTTATTTCATTTGCCGGGTTTTATTCCAGTGGTTAGTGTTGCTGCCTTCAGAAGACAGTTAAATTCTAGCTTGTTGTTGCTGGTTTGGAGTCTCTACGTTATGTATGTAGTTTTCTGCATACATTGTTTCCAGGTTATCCACTTTTCCAACACATTATGACAGTAGGTTGACTGATTTTTTTTAAATTAGCCCCCATTAGTAAATTTGAATTTATGGGTGAGAATGTCATGTGAGGTACTTGCTTTCCTTCCAAGGCTATTGGGATATCCTCCGGCATCCAGCAACCCCAAATTTGATTAATCAGG
Source organism: Polypterus senegalus (assembly GCF_016835505.1). Taxonomy (NCBI): domain Eukaryota; kingdom Metazoa; phylum Chordata; class Cladistia; order Polypteriformes; family Polypteridae; genus Polypterus; species Polypterus senegalus. The sequence goes on from NC_053157.1 coordinate 169,022,468, forward strand.
TCAGAAAATAAAGGAAAGACAGATGGATGGTTTTCAAAGCAATCAGTCTCCTAAATAGAGAAGAGAAATCATAAATGTATAATTACTCCTCTTTTGACGGTATTCACATAACAGGCATGCATTGTTATAGGTACACTTACATTCAGGGCTGAATATCTAAAAAAAATTACGTAAATGTTTCTTGGATGGAAGTATATAAAATGATTGCAATGACAGCAAATGTGCATCAAATATGCATGACTTTGAATTAAGGAATAAATGAATAATAAACATCTTTTTATTTTATTTGGATTCCTAAAAATCCTCCAGTCTAAGTCTTATTATATTCATCTTGATACACCAGACACCATGATATAGTGATTAATGTACTGGATTTTAAATCCCAAGGTTGCTAGTTCAGCTCTTGCCTCTGTTTCACTGTGTGGAACTGAGCAAGTACTTTTATTCTGTCTGAACTGCCATTGTACATCATGAACTTCTTTCCAAAAAGCCCAACACTCAGTGTCCGTTATTCCATTCAATCATACTACACAAGTGATTAATGTACTCGATTTTAAACCCCAGGGTTGCTAGTTCAGCTCTTGCCTCTGTTTCACTGTGTGAACCTGAGCAAGTATTTTATTCTGTCTAAACTGCCATTGTACATCATGATCTTCTGTTCAAAAAGCCCAACACTCACTTGTCCAATATTCTATTCAGTCACACTACACAATCAAGGGGTGTGGTGTTTTCATTAACCTCCCCCAGCCAAAGATCTACACTTCAGTTGCCTGGTACTGTGTTTTCTTGGACCCCTTCATCTTCTCTTCCCATTTTAATCTGATGCTGCTCCGAATTGTTTGGTACCAACATAAGATAAGTGGAACAATACAATTGCATACATCAACATGAAGTGAAATCTCAAATTTACCATGGTCAAATAAGTCAGAGGCTTAATAATGTTAATACGAAATTTTAAATTCAACTCTTAATCCAAAATGTCTGATTCATTTACCAAGTTTTTGATGGTCAAATAAAACATCCATCCATCCATTTTCTAACCCGCTGAATCCGAATACAGGGTCACGGGGGTCTGCTGGAGCCAATCCCAGCCAACACAGGGCACAAGGCAGGAACCAATCCTGGGCAGGGTGGGTCAAATAAAACAATTAAATAATACCAATAAATAAAATGGAACCATTATGTCATGCATTCCTTACATACAGTGATGTATTCAGGATTGACTGTGTGACTAGTCATGCTGATATTAAAAAAAATAATAATCTAAAAAACTCTTTTAGCATGGGTTGCCCCTTTCATTGGTTTGCTGCATGACCTATGCATGAATTGCATGCTGCACCTTTGGTTGTATAACCTTTAGCAATGCACACTAAATGCAGGCCTTTGGATCAGAAAATAGCTTTTCCCACTTTGTTATAATCTAATGGCCTGCACTTATACTTGTATTGAAATAGTTTGTTTGCCATAGAAATCCTGTTTTGCTGGTTTTGACGCTTTTGCTTGGTTTTTGGTGTGTTAAGTTTGAAATAAAGCTGAAGCGGAAGGGCAGGCAGAGTGCATCTACAAGTGTGTGGTTACAGTACTCTGCATCAGAAATCACCACATGGCAGAGCAATATGTAGTGAAGTGGTGCAAAGTGCTGTATGATGGACACTATTAGTAATGCAGCCAGTCTTGCAGATGTCAATATAGAGAAGTTGTTCACTCAGAACAGAGGCTGAGGGAAAGTAAATTCAAGTCTTATACTGTATATGTATAAGTTCAGTTTTACACACAGTATGTCATGTGCCTCACTTTCTCTAGCCAGGAATACAAGGGTAGCTGTGAGGCTTCCAAAGGTTTAGACATATTGTACTATGTAAAGTTGTTTTTTTTATCTCTTATGTATTCATTTACTTCATATTGAAGGGTTGTAAATACAAAAAAGGCATATACTTTAATACTTTGCCTGCATACACAATTAGTCTATATACTGTTTTTTTCATGTCTCTTAATTTCAAGAATTTATTATTATAGATTAAAAGATAAGTGTGTCATTTTTGAAGTCAACCTCTTTTTTTTCCTTCATGATCATGGTATACACTCATTTGCTGCACAAAATGTGTGTTGTAAAGTGAAGCTGTGTCTATAAATACATAAAAAGTGCTTCCTATTGCAGTTTACAGTTGTTGCCAAGTGGGCATCAGAAAAGAAAAATATAAGAAGAAAAGCCTTGAAAATTACCAGTTTAAATCTGTCCAGTTTAAATTTGAAACTATTCCTGTGTATCCATTCATGTCTGGAGATGGCACACATACTAGAAGAGTAAGTGTATATTTCATTTTCACAAATACTTATGTATTTCGTTAGGCTCTACCCTTTTTAAAAATGTTTGTTAGGGACAACCATTATGCATCCCTAAATTAAATACAGTATGTGATTAATTAACACTTTTTTAAATGTTGTCATACATTTTGACATCTGTGAACCACTGGTGAACTAACTTATTATGACAAGTACTGAGTATATTAAAAAAATAATAATGGTGTTCATAAAACTATCTTTTACATCACTAATCAACATAAACTTTATTGTTTTGAACATAAGATGAACAGGCAGATATTCCTTACATAAGGTGCCCTAATCGCCTCATTAGCCACTGTGCTAACTTGATGATCAGAAAATATCTGACATTAAAAATGTCCATGTACAGAAAATTTGTATAACGAAAGATTGAATTGATTGTTCGAAAATTTTGACGTCAGTTACTCACTAATTCAATTTATAGTGTGCCTGTGAAATAGATAGTGTAAAAAACATTAATTATTATTTTTTTTTTTATAGGCGGTCCTTTGGGATGGAGATTGAATCTTATACACCTTCATAAAAATCCTTATGGTTAAACTAATCCTCTCTAGGTTTGGTAAAGGCAATTCAGAGAAACAGATCGGTTAGAGAGAGCAACTTTCCACTTATCTGTTTCTTAGTGCCACTTGTCCTGTGCTAGCTTTAAGGCTTGAACAAGATACAGCCTGCCACATTGTCTTTGTTTTGGAGCCACTGAGTCACCTCTTGCAGCTGGGAGCCTTTGTCAGCATGGGGGCATGTTCAGACACAGTTGGTCTGAAGATCTGAGTTGGACTGCTGGAAAATATCCAGTCTATCATGACTGCAGTAAGCTTTCTTTTAAAGACTGTTTTGCTAAAATAAAGGCTTAGTTTGTAATAATTTTTATAAAATGGGCTTTCCTCTCATTAACTTATTTATGGAGGGTCAAAGTAAACAGCTTCTTATAGAAAAGCACAGGACTCTCTAGAATAAATTGACTTATTTAACTGTTTAACATGGACCGGGTTTCCTTTAAGGCTTCCCTGCTAATTTATGCAGTGTAGTTGAAGCCTCACTACGCTATACATAGACTTTGAGGTCGATTGGTTGACTGGTAAAAGTCTCATTGTCCAGACCAGCCTGACCACAGAGCTCCTGTAGTTTATCTTTGGACAATTAAGAAAGATGTGAGGCAGTTCCATCACTGACTCTTCTTTGCCACATTTAGCATTTCACTTACACACCTTTACTATCATACTCAACAAACTGTCTTTGATAAAAGTCCATCCATCTGTCCATTTTCAAACCTAGTTAATCCATACCAGAGTCACAGGGTTGAATACAAATGCTGGCTGATAATAAATACATAAAAAAAGATCAAGTTACCATATTTTACAGTAATGCACTATAACTCCTTGCTTCATATATAGTTATATAATTACTTTTTATGTACTTTTTTCCATTTCTGCCTGAGGATAGCAGAAATAAAGTTGCCCCATGGAGCATTTGTCAAACCTCTGTAACAGAGGCCATGAAGATTGGTGTCCATATTGTGGGGATTGTTTATCTTCTTTAGGGAATAAAACACCCAGACTCCTTAATTAGCCTTAAAACATCAGTCATCATGTGGCAGGTTAGGGTATAAATTCTCAACCACAACTAAGATTCTGTTTCAACAAATAAAATAAACTCTTCAACCATTCTTCTAGGTAACTGGTATCTTGGATTTTTATACTGTTTCTGATAGACATGGTGGTACACAAACTCTAGGTGGATTCATTCCAAAGTATCTTGTGTTGTGTTGCAGACATAATTCAGTGCATAAACAGTGCCTCAGTTATGGCAGGAGTGAAATTAGGTCTAATCCATTTTCTAATTGCTGATATAATATGATATTTAAAGTAATCTATTTAAATTAATACAAAGTATAAATTAGGGTGGCACAGTACTTACCACTGCTACCTCACTGCTTCAGATATCTCGGCACTGTCTAATTAAAGCTTGTATAATTTCACCGCTGCCTATGTGGGTTTTTCTGGCCTTTGTTGTTTTCTTCTGACATCACAAAGATGTGTGTCCAAGATTAAGCAATGACTTTAAACTTGCCTCATGAGGATGCGCCTGAGCATTTGTTGCCGTAGCCTGGGTTCCCACCCAGGCCTAAACCCACACCAACCCCACAACCCACACACTCACCAACACCCTAAAAGCCCACAAATCATTCAGTGCTCTTATGCTGTTGGAATAGACAACAGGTTCCCCTAACCCTAAATCAGATAAGGGGGTAAGAAATTGATGGGATGGAATTGTTGAGTTGACACAGCAAGTGCTCAGAGATTAGGTGAATGTGTCTCACCTCTTCCACAGATTAACTTTAAGGGTACAAATAGTAGAAGTTTGGCTAATACTGATGTTCAGAGGGGCATTATTTTTATTAACTGAGGTTTGGTCCAGTTTGCTAGCCTGTGAGAAGTCTGATGTTTGTAAATGGAATCTTTGCATTTTCTGCTCTTGCTCGAGTAGTGTTGATCGAACAATTGTATTTTATCTAGTAATAAAAGAATATAAAGAGTGTTGAAAGTAAAACTCTGAATGTTGGAATATGAATATAATGGTAAGCATGCTGCCCTAAACATTTTTGTGGATTTTGTATCTCCCTTTTTTTTCTTTAGCACCATGAGCCGTTGGTGTTTCACTGTGAAAAGCTGGGAGATCCAAGGGTTTGGAATTTCAGTGTTGCACACAGAAAAGATGTCAATGCTTCAGTGGTGTGGTGTGCAATTTGTGGAGAGGTAATGACAGGGTCTGTAGCTTTGATATCTGAAACAGCAGACAGGACTGAAAGGATTTAATTCTGGTTGGTCTTGAGAACTTTGCTGAGTAAATAACAAGCAACTGTTAAAATCTCTTCCATGATGCACTTCCACCCAGCATGCACTTCCAGCCACCTGACAGGGCACTGTGAACACACAATATTAACACTGCTTGTCTGTCTCAACAGTGAAGTGTCATTTGCCTTTGCATAGAAGACTGCAGTCCTTGATACTTTGGGACAGTACTTCATTTTTGCTTATAATGTAAATTTTTGGAGGAGAATTTTTACTGCTTATTGGTCTGAAACTCTAAATTTGATTCAAAGAAGCAAGCATCCTGAAAGGCTGAAAAGGCAATTTGCCAGCCCTGCAGTTGTGGCCAGTTACCCATAGTCTGATTCTTTTATTTTCATTTGAATTTTACCCAATTTGATTTGGAGAGTGCCTTGTTAATGATGCGCTATGTGAAATAAAGAATAATAAAGTTGATCTTTTGTACCATGAGCACAGTTGTTGGTCCTTCGCTATGTATGTTTGTATCATCTGCACTTATGGTGAAAGAGTAACACTCTGACATTACTGCACATGTACATAGGGAAATTTGTTTTTTCTATTTCATGTTAGTTGGGTGTCATTTGCTGAAGGTGTCTAAACTGCTTTGTTGGTGAGAAGTGTTGATGTGGCCTGTTGTTAGCTAAAACCCTAAAATAAATTATTTATCTGTTGATAGATTTATTTGTCTGCTCTTTAGAATATGTATAGTATGCTTTGAAATTCATCCTAAATTTAATGACCAAGCTGAATACATTTTTGAATTGTTTATGAAACATATCTTAGTTTCATTTGTTGGAATTGAGTTTTGCTTTAATGTTTTATATCCAAATGAATAAAATATAATAACTGTTTTTACTTTCTCGTATGCAAAGTATAGGGGAAAGTATTGGAATCCTCCAAAAAATCCATTTTAAGTTTTTGATGAATCTTGATGTTTTAGACCTCCCCAAGTCCAAAAATACCATTTTTGGAATTATGTCTCTATGCCTGTCTGTGTGTGGTGTGTGCGTGTATGTAAACACGATAACTTGAGTATGCTTTTACTTAAGCCAACCAAATTTTCCATACAAGTATTAGGTACAAAATGTAAATTTTTATCAACTTTTGGGCTATTTCCGCTAACCGGAAGTGTTACTTGACCTTTTATTCATGCAGCTGCAGAGTCTGATTTATTCTACTTTACTTTTATAACAATTGTTCAATATATTATTGATTTGATTTGTTGTTGATGGTTCTTTAATGTACATAATATAAAAATATAATCATTGTCTTGCGGTTCATTCCTCAAATATCCATCCCCATATCTGAGTATACGAGAAAGTCTAGACCACTTCCGATTTTTTTTTTATTATTTTAAATTGTAATAGATTTGATGTTTTTTTTTTTTTTTATTATTTTAAATTGTAATAGATTTGATGTTTTTTTTTTATTATTTTAAATTGTAATAGATTTGATGTGTTATTCTGTGTTTACATTTTTACAAATTGCCATAAAAAACCCTTACTCTTCAGAAGATGTCAGGGCCATAAGAGAATAATAGTAAGGGTGGCCTCTGTCACAACTGCTTTCCAAAGCATTCTGGAACCCACATAGGAGCAAAGTCCCCACCCGGACTAGAGCTGATTTGAATGGCTGCATGTGTCCACAGTAACATCAGTTAACATGCAGTCATAGTGAATATTCATCCTCCATATACAGCAGCCTGAACAAACCCATACAGACATGGGGAGAACACAGAAATTTCACACATGCCGTCCCCAAGTATCTGGAGCCTAGAGGTAGAATAGCAAACCACTGTCTTGTTTTACTTTCTGCACAAATTCTCCCATCTTTTTCATGTTTTGGAAACTGCAATCATTTTAGTAACAAGAGTCAACCGGCTTTCATAAAATGTAGAGCAATACTTACCTGCTTTAGTTTTTTTTGTGAAAAATAGGTTATATAGAGATGAGTGCTAATAAGCTTTAAATTCAAGTACAGTGGGCCCAAAATCTGAAGCTTGAGGTTTACAAACTAAAAGTGAAGTATAATGACATTTAGGACATACGTTAGTATAACTCAAGGAAAGCTGTTGGATTGGAAATTAAATGCAGCCTTGTGGCCTATGGGAAATGCATTTTCCTATCTCTGAGCTTTAAAGTGAGTATCCTGGCTTTATCTGATCTAATACACGAGAAGCACAGGCATTCAAATAAAGCGGACAAGTCCCAAGAGCAATTTAGTTCAATGCAAGGGTGGCCTGAAGAGGTGTAATTTATTTGTTTTAGTTTGCTAGGTGCGCATGCAAGGAATGCTCAGCCAGGTAATTCCTGACAGGAGATTGGCTCATCCAGCTACTGTTATACAAAGCATTTAGCTTCCTTCTCCTCTAGCATTTTGTCGCTAAAACCACAGGTTCCCAGATAAGTTTATTTACTCCCAAGTTTATGTTTGTTTTCCTCATCTCCATTGCTGTCTTCCCTTTGCCATATTCTAAAACTTCCTAGGTTGAATTAATAATTTCATTTAGAAAAAAAAGTGTTGTGCTTGTGGTAACCATTGCAAAGTAATGAGTTGAAATTGATGAGTATATACAGTACAGGCCAAAAGTTTGGACACACCTTCTCATTCAATGTGTTTTCTTATTTTCATGACCATTGGTAGATTCTCACTGAAGGCATCAAAACTATGAATGAACACATGTGGAGTTATGTACTTAACAAAAAAAAGGTGAAATAACTGAAAACATGTTTTATATTCTAGTTTCTTCAAAATAGCTACTCTTTGCTCTCTTTTTTTACTCTCTCTTGGCATTCTCTCGATGAGCTTCAACAGGTAGTCACAGGTAGTCACCTGAAATGGTTTTCACTTCACAGGTGTTCGAGAGAATGCCAAGAGAGAGTAAAAAAGTAATCAGAGCAAAGAGTGGCAATTTTGAAGAAACTAGAATATAAAACATGTTTTCAGTTATTTCAACTTTTTTTTGTTAAGTACATAACTCCACATGTGTTCATTCATAGTTTTGATGCCTTCAGTGAGAATCTACCAATGTAAATGGTCATGAAAATAAAGAAAACACATTGAATGAGAAGGTGTGTCCAAACTTTTGGCCTGTACTGTATTTGTATTCTAGATATGGCGGAACTGAAGAGATCCAAATTTCCTATTTCACGGTGGACTGAATTTTCATCTTTCTCTGGACTATCATCACAGATTTGCATTGTTTTTGAGACTACAGAATGAGGTCTGCTCTTCTCTGCTCAGTTGTGTGACCTGTTATTTGCTAAAAGGCGGAACAGTTGTGATCAGTGAACAACACTGTGAATGACAGATATTTTCAACTTTCACTTTGCTGTCTGCTCAGCAGATATGTGGCTTTAAAAGAAAACAAAAGTGGTGAGATTTGAGAGACTAAAAATGAGGTAAATCAGTGTGAGTATCAGTGGGAGAGGCAAAACAGAAAGTCACACTAAACGTGTAGTAAAATAAAGCAAAGGGTTAATTTACAAAATAAATTCTTGGAGTGAGAAATGATGACAAACTTGCATTAAAAAAGTAACAAATTTTGAAACCTTCTGAAAGTCTAATGCAGGGGATTTGCAAGCTCTTTTTACTGCCATGTCTCCTTCCTATATAATGTGAGAGCTGAAATTTTTAATGCTGGGTTTTGTCTACACTTTTTCCATCAATGTCAGGGTTATTTTATGTTTGCCTCTTGTATCTTTATTCACCAAGCTGAATATGTCAGAACGTGTCCGCTTTTTATTGATAAGCAGTAGAGCTGGTAGACTTATGTCATGGTTATCTGTAAGCTATATGTACCTGGTGGTAGACATGCATGCTCACAAAGGATCAAAGATCTGTTTTGCACTTTGGTCATGCCTTTTATGTCTTGGAATACATTTTTGTTTTCAAATTTTGCTAAATTATTTGGAAGAGAAGTGGAAAAAGCACAGCCTTTGGCACTCTCTCCTATTTAGTATGATTTCCGCAGGTGATTCGTTGCTGTTCGGTTACTGATGCTTGTTAAAGTGGCTCTGAAATATTGCCATCTGTATTAGATGAGGTCAGTCTCCCGCCTAGCTGGAGCCACTTCTCTTGTGCCCAGTGTGAGGAAAGAAAGATAAAATGAGCCCTTTTATTGGTGAGAGAAAGGGCAAAAAGCTGTTTGGTTGTTCTTTGGCTTCAAATTGGAGCCCTGTAGCTGCTAAGTTTTCAAAAAGGCAACGGAAGCAGGAGTATGAGGGCTAAAGATGTGATAGCTGATAGCAAAATAAGGACAAGCTTCCTTTTACAGAAGCTCACGTGTCTTGACAGTGTGCTGCTGTGCCCCTGCAGAGCACTTCCCTCTGAGCCCTGCTCATTTGACTGGATTGGAGAGCTCTGCCAAGATCGGCAGCATGCTGATTTGGGGAAGAAGACGGACAGGTTGGGGGGGGCTGTCACCATGAGAGACGTGACGTGATTGACACTTCATCATTAGCAGTTCCCACCCACTCAGAGATGGCAGTGTCAGAGACGCCCATCTGGTTGAAACCCAGCAGCAGGAGGAACTCTGGCATGCCTGCCTGCCCGCCCGTCAGAATATGTGCACACACAGTCGCACGTGCACATACTCAACAGCCAGTATTTTAGACCCATATCTGGAAGAAAAAAAAAATGGGGTTGGGGATGGACGTGTGTGCATGCTGCGATCTTGTGTGTGTGTGTGTGTGTGTGAATTGAGTTGGGTGGAGGTAGGGATTCCCAATTAAAGGAAAAAACTGAGCAGTGTGTCTGCTTAAATATAAAGCAATAGAGAGCTCCTTTGAGCTGCAGCTTACTAAGGAGCAGATTGATATAATCCTTTAACGCAGGTAGCTACTGGAGCCAGGCACGTGCAGGCCACACAGTTTGCTAATTAGGTCTGTTTGCTTTGTAAATGGTCAGTTGGTTTGTATCTGCTTTTCTTAAGTTGGGTAAAGGTGGCACCCACTGGCCATTGAAGGAGGTACAAGTTATTTCAAGAAGCTTCACTTCAGAAGCTCTTTAGTTGTATGTTACGATGATGAACTCTTTCCGTGCTGCTACATATATAATCTTTGCTATCACTGCTTTTTTAAGACATCTGTGCATTTTGTTGATAAAGGAACTGTCCCTAGAGCTGCATAGGCAATATAGCATTACATTTATTCTTAGGATCTGTTTTATTTTATATTTACGATTAGCTGATACCTTTATCTAATGTAACTTACAAGAAGGCTGCATTCTAAATAGTTCACATATTTTATTTTCTGCTGTTTTTCTTATAAGTGGAGAACAGGAACGTAAAGTAGGTCACATAATAGGTCAGATCTTAAGGCTGCCTACTCTTTTTCCCACTGTTAGTTCTCCAAGTGAATCTTTGCCTGTTTTACAAGAATATGTTTGGAATTAAATACCCTTGTTTCCAGTTACCAAGCCACAGTGTCACAAACCTATATATTCTGCATCACGTTTAACATCTAGAACAACCCAGGTTCCTTGTACATTTCACCAACTTAGGAAGCAGCAGCTGTTATTAATGTTTGCTGCACGCATTACACTCTTTTTAGTGTCATTTACCATGAGGAGCACAATATTAAACTGATATTACTTTTGTCTTTAGGTTTTCAGCACTGTTATTGTTATAAAATGCCTCTTTTTTACTTGCCAAACCCAATGAAATTTGAGGAGCCGTGGACAGTAAATGTTCACAGCAATTATTTGCTGTTTTTGTTGTATTTTTTTGCACTAGAGTATTAAGGACTTTAACAGTATGGTGTACAGCTACATGATGGGGAAGTTCATTGGGACAAGCTTCTTGCTGTGTGTTGTTTTATGCAAAGTCCTGCAATGGGGCATTTTGTGTTTAAAGGTTAAACATCTAATCCTTCAGCCACGTATTGGTTATAGCTGCTGGTTGGGTTTGTTATGAAAATTTACATTTTTGCTCCAACTTTCTTCTCATTCACCATCTTTCTAAATGGCTGTTTCATTTGCTGGCTGACAGCAGTGTTGTGGCTGCAGGAAGGGTCATGGACGAAAGTTGAGGAAGACCTGAGCAGCAGCTTTGTCCCTCTGAAGGCAGCAAATCATTAGTCATTGAGCTGCACAGCGAGCTGTCTTCCTCTACCCGTTCAGGCAGCTATTACTCACTAGTGAGAAGTCACAAAGGCCTGTCATTAATGGAATCAATCACTGAGGTCCTGCAGCGCTCTACTGCAGTCTCTCAATTTACTCAACTAAAGAGTTCAGGCCAGCTATCTGTGGCTGACTCAGCTCTTACTTGCAACTCTGAGCCAGAGAAAAGGGGTCTCTCTTACTTGCTGTTTCTATGGCCTGGAGTATCATGCTGTACCTTCGTTGTCATTTAAACAACCTTGTTCCTCTGGGGCTGGTATAACCTCCCCTTCACAACTGTAATTTGAATGTTTTTTTATTTTATTTAGTGCTGCCATTGTTGCCTTTCTGTGCCAGTGGCTCATAAGTGGGCTGTGGCCCCAACTCAATAGCATAAGAAGATAATAGGTAAGGTCCATAGCTATAATCCAAACAAGAATGTGTGTTGGGGACAACACATTAGAATAGGTACTGCCTGCCTTAAAGCACCAAATGACAATATTTTAGAATAGTGGCTATCCACCTTTGTCTATTACTTTATTACTACTTTGCAAAAACACCTTAACAACCTTGTTTTGCTATAATAATTTATACAGCATCAGTGTCAACACTTTAGAATTGATCCTACCTATAGTTAGCCGCATACTGCCATGTAACAACATCTTAACAGAAGCTTTTCTTATAATATTTTAACAACTCTTTCATCTTCCTGGAAAAATTAAGGATGGTAAACCTTGTCCCATGAAGCCAAGCACTACTCTTACTAAAGTAAAGTGAACTGATTTAGGAAAGCCAGTTTATTATAGTTTATTAGCATTATTATTAATATGTAATATTAAAATAAGTATTGCTCTTAGGAGACATTACTAAATATAGTTGTCACACCTTCATAATAATTTTCTTTCATTATAATACTATTTTAGGTAATGAAAAAGTGGTTAACTTTAAAGACCTTGAATGGAACATTGTGCACTGTATCCTTTAATTGAGGACCAAAATTACTATTTAATTCTTAATTTGTATGTCTGTATGTGATTCTGGACTTGGACTGAGACAGTTCTAGGATTTTTGTTTCAGACTTTCAGTTACATCTTTAAATTCAGAAAAAGTGTTAAACAGCACTTTAGTTAGTGCTAGTTAAAGAGCTAGTTTTACGTGTCTTAATAACTTGAAAAATGCTTTCACCAATTTAATATTACTGATAGTTTTTTTTTTTAAACTTTAATAATAATTCTTTCCATTTTATATAGCATTTTTGTTACTATTCAAAGCACTTTTCATAGTGAGTGCAGAGCCTCTGATGTGCAGTATCCACCTGGATGATGTGACGACAACCATTTTTGCTAGCCAGTTAGAGACAGGGGATGATTTGGGGGCCAGAATGAGTAGGCCATGGAGGACAATATAGCCTGGACACCCTGCTCTTTACGAAGGATGCCCAGGATCTTTTATGACCACAGAGAGTCAGGACCTCTGTTTAATGTCTCATCCAAAGGACAACACCACTTTCACAGCTCAGTGTCCCCATCACTGCACTGGGGCATTTGGATCCACATTCATACTCTTTGTTAAAGGGTGAAAAGCTCAGTAGCATGAGAGGACATCTGGGTAAAACTGCTGCTTCAGTAAATCAAGGTTAGCTAGGCACAGTTATGTAGGGTTTTTAGAGTGGATGTCCCGGAATAGTCCCCACACTGATTATACAGATATTGAATGTGTGGGAACTTTTACTGGGACTATAGGGCAGGCTGGTCTTCGAAATGTATGCAGAGTAAAGTGAAGTTACCTTCAAAATGAGCAGGTATAGTACATAATCATAAAATTAATCAAAACAATGCATCAAGCAGCTATAGAAGTTTGTCAAGTCAGTACAGACACAATGTATTCATTTGAACATTCAGTCTCCAGTCGTCTTGGGCTTTATTTCAGTGACTCAGGTTGCCCCCACATCTCCAAACATGTATGGGTTTGTGATTCCAAACTGACCCTATTGTTAATTTTGATTGAGTTCTGCATTGGACTGGTGCTTTGTCAAGAACAGTTACTTGCCTGGCCTGTAGTGTTCTGTTCCCCCATGAATACGATTTGGATTAAGAGAATTTGAGAATATTATGCTATGCAAGTGCCAGCCACAAAAATGAGTCTATAAAATGCATTTTACGTTGCACAGTAAGTAGAGTGTAATATTTTCCTTAAATAATACCCATATTTATGCAAGAGGAACTAAAGCAGATCTGACATGAACCCACAGTAGTTTGGTTTTAGTTCTCACTCCAGTGTTGGTTTCAGATTATAGTGTGTATATTTAATTGAAATTTTTAAATTCCATCTTATTTCAGTGGGTTTTTTGTTTTGGACATGTGATGTTTTGATTCCAGTCTAGAGCATCTAGCAAGTACATAGTTGAGTTTATTGTTATGTGTACTCTACAATAAAACTTGTACTTACATGTTTCCAAACTATGCATTCTGTACATAGTCGTATGAATTGTAAGTAAAAATTGTCCCTGAATCTGCTGGTGCGGCAGTGAAGTAATGTTCTTTGCCATCTTCGCCACACTTGTGGTTCTTTACTATCTTGAGCTGAGTAGCTACCATACCAGGATATGAAGTAGCCAGTGAATGGTCAAGTTTGCAGGAACAGAGAAATCTGACAGAGAAATGCAGTCAGATGTCTGTTAGGGTGTTGACTCTAAGATCAGGTCAGCTCAGGTTGGGGAGCATGTTCTGTGACAGATCATTGAGCTTTATTTATTTATTTGTTTAATGGTTTTGTTTGTTTATATATATATATATATATATATATATATATATATATATATATATATATATATATATATATATATATATATATATATATATATATATATATATATATATATATATCAAAATACCCGCACTTTGCAGCGAGAAGTAGTGTGTTAAAGAAGTAATGAAAAGAAAAGGAAACATTTTGAAAATAACGTAACATGATTGTCAATGTAATTGTTTTGTCACTGTTGTGAGTGATGAGTTTTTCTGTCATATATATATATATATATATATATATATACACAGTGAACCCTCATTTATCGCGGTTAATCCGTTCCAGACTCTGCCGCGATAAATGAATTTTCGCGAAGTAGGATTCTTTATTTATAAATCAAATATTTTCGCAGTTAGAGTATAGAAAACCTGTTTACGACCTTCTAAATACGTTTTTTAACATTATTAGAGCCCTCTAGACATGAAACAACACCCTTTAGTCACCATTACACTCGTATTACTCAATATATTAGACAAAATAAGAGAAAATAAGACATATTAGAGGTTACAAATATCATATTACTAGGCGCATTTGCCTTTTAAGGCGACCGACTTTTATCTTCAATTATTGTGCGCTCCATGTGTACATCAGGCATGTAAGTGTAGAGAATGAGAACATCAAAGTGTCCATTCATAACATCTTTTTTTTATCCCCTCAAGTGCCTGTCCAAAGTCGTACAATGTCAGCCCGAATCTGTACCGCTAAAGACGGAGTTTCATGCACTAAATAAGCTATAGATGAGAATAAGCAAGCACCATCTCCCCTGATATTTACTACGCGGTGAGGCATTTGTACTCCATCAACATTAGTTATTTCCAGAGACATAATTTTTTCTATTTTTCCAGCGCATCGCGCACAAAAGTAAGGGAACGATTAGAGCACCAGAACTCTGCTCACATCGTGTCGCTTCGTACCTCAAGCCGCAAGTAGTAAGTCTGTAATAAGCGGAATACCACTACGCTTTGCACTCATGGGTACGGAAGGACAATCCCGAACGTTTTTCTATAGTAGATTATTGTACTGTACATTTAATTGCACACAACCACTAACCTATGAAGACACGACCTCAGAGGTGGTGCAGTATCTTCAGCAGGTGCGTTGTTGTCTTCTTCCGCTAAAGAAGTACTAGGAGTAGGCAGTGGGTGTCTGGGTGCGCGGCTTGATAGGCAGTTGCTTGCGCTGTCTTTTCACATGCGTGAGGAGGCTTTTGTAGGGTATTGACATCTTTAATCATATACAAGAGTTTCACCTTCTTCTGGATAGTAAGCATCTTCCTCCGGCGCTTAGTTTTATTCTCAGAAGGCTTAGAAAAAGCAGCACGTTTAGGAGCCATCGTAGGGCTTAGATAAAAATTCTCAGAAAGCACATGCGTAGTGACGTAAGCGTGTATGAGAAAAAAATCGCGATAGAGTGAAGCCCTTGAAAGTCGGCCGATATAGCGAGGGATTACTGTATATATATATATATACACATACATCCACATATATACTGTATACATACTGTATCTACAGATACACACATACATATACATAGACACATACATACATACACACACACACATATATACACACAAATACATATATATATATATATATATATATGCACATACACACACACATATATAAACATATACATACATATATACATATACACACACACACACACATACATATACACTCTTTTGGGGTGCGAGAAACTGTTGCTGGGGGTGGCAGAATCCATCAAGGAAGAAAAATGAAAAACGTTATTTGTACAAAATCTTAATTTATTTATCTATTCCTAAATAATTAAATGGGCAGGCTATTTCGTATCAGTGCAATACGCTGTTTGTTAAAACGGATGACTCCCGCTCTTACGTGCAAGTCTGCATGGATATTATGAACTATCGTATCTGTTCAAGTTCTAAATTTTAAATAGAAGGCATTTTTATTTAGTCGACAGAAATATCTTTGGTAGGAATGTAAGTTAAATTTAGGCATCATTTCCTAAATTTTTCTTCACCATACAAATGTAAAGAGTAAATTCGCCTTACTTTCCAACCAAAGATATTTGTGTTGACTAAATCAGGGGTGTCAAACTCAATTGCATAGGGGGCCAAAATCCAAAACATACTTTAGGTTGCGGGCCAAACAGGATAAACATTTATTGAACACACTAAAACTAAACTTTTAAAACGTAACTTTTTGAACATAAATATGAATAAAAACAGACAGGAATATTATTCCGGAATAAATCAACTCAAACCTTAAATAACTTATAATATTTTGCTCTCCATAAAAATATATCCTGTCTAAATTATACAAGTTAGAAATAAAGTAAACGTTAAAAGAACAAACATTCAAATTTCTTTACTCTTATGTAATTTTATATAAAAAATAAACTTACATTTTAAATATCCCAAAAGATTTTGCTCTCCATAAAAATATATCCTGTCAAAATTATACAAATTCAAATATGAACATGCTGCATAACAAAACCTGGAAATATAAATAAAATTTGTTCTTTTCAGCAATAACAAATCAAATCATTCAGTTGTCTTTGCTCATATGTCATTTTATCAGAGCTGGACGCCTGGCATCTTTTTTTGGCAACAAGTTCGTTTATGTTTGGTGTGAGGTTCTGTGTTGTGGAGATTCTCAGGATGGACTGCAGGTGCTCATCAGTGAGGCGACTCCTGTGTGCTGTTTTGTTAGTCTTCATCACTGAGAAGAGCTTCTCGCACAGATATGTGCTACCAAACATGCACAAAGTTCGAGCCACCTGTAGACGGAGCTGGAGCATTTCTGCATGAATGGAGTGAATAAACTGTGCGGGCCCTGCAGTATCGTACTTTGCCTTCAGTGTGCCATTACACTGCAGCTCAATCACCTCCATCTGAATCTGCACAGGTGCAGTTTCCACATCGACGGCAAATGGGTTGCGAAACAACTCAAAATTCTTTTTTTGTTCTTCAAAGTCACCAAAGCGCCGTGCGAACTCAATGCAAAGTGTGTATTTGGGAACACCGTTGTGCCGACTTGGTTCAACATTACTTGGCAACAGGGAAAGTGGGGCAAGTTGCACTGGTGCTTTTGTTTCTCCCATAAAAGCAGCTTCACTTGTAATCACTTTTTGGTTTTGCACGGGTAATAACGTCTGCTGAAGTGTCAGATTCTTCTTTAACTCTTCTGCTTTCTGTATCTTCTGCATTGCATTCAGGTCTTTCAGGTTATCCTGATGTTTTGTCTCATAGTGCCGTCTTAGATTAAATTCTGTAATTACAGCCACATTAGCTCCACAAATGAGACACACGGGTTTACCGGCAATGTCAGTAAACATATACTCAGCCTCCCATTGGTTTTTAAAGGCTCTATTTTCAGAATCAACTTTTCTCTTCGGCATCGTGTGGGTTAGCTTCGCAATACCTTGCAGCATAATAAGCTAGACTTGATTAACACGGTAAGTGTTCGGCAAGACAGCTGAAGCGCTGCTTTATGGGATCTGTAGTTTATTGTGTTACCAGCGCTTCATATCCCCGGGCTATTAATAACAATAATATATAAAATGATCTCGGGCGGATATAATTACACGCGGCGGATGTGGCCGCGGGCCTTGAGTTTGACACATATGGACTAGATAGAACTTGAAAAGATATATTTTTTCGAATGTGATCACGCAATTCAGATCGAGTTAACACGCACTACAGTACATCGAGCCCGCGTGCTATTGTGGTTTTGCCTGCGTGCCTCAATAAGTCACCCTCCCCTCGCTCTTACTTTTTTACCGTTCATCTAATGATTACACTGAGTATGGCTTTACCAAAACAATCATTGATGGTGAATAAAGTATCCATTATTCATAAAGCTTCAATTGGTGATCTGTCTTTCTGCGTTAACCGTATATTTTTTCATACGTCTCAAACCAAGGGGATGCAAGGGTAAAATGAATCGGGAAGCGCGCGTACATACTCAGTGCACCCCCTCTCGGGAATTGGACGTCGGCGCTAGAGGCGAAGCCTCTACCATTGCGACACGGCGTGCGGTTTGTCGATTTGATCGTATGTAGATCGGGTTATATATATACCCGCGCTTCGCAGCAGAGAAGTAGTGTGTTAAAGAAGTTATGAAAAAGAAAAGGGAACATTTTAAAAATAACGTAACATGATTGCCAATATACAGTAATTGTTTTGTGAGTGTTATGAGTGTTGCTGTCATCAAGGATTTGATTATCATTATTTCTTTCAATCAGGTTCATATTTGTAGGATGTGTTGTGTTCAAGTTGCATTCCGTGTTTGTCAATCGTTGTAAAGAGGACAGGTTTCATTCATCGATTCGTTTCTTACTGCATCAATAAACAGCTCGTCTTCCTCTTTATCTGAGACGTGACACACTGCATGCACAGGTTTTTTTTACACTGTCTTCCTTTAGCGGGACGTTGACTTTTTCCACCGTGTGCTTTGTTTCCGCAGTAGCTGCATGTATGAATATGCTTGTATGTATCACACGCTTCATATTTTTTTGCTGCCTTCTCAATTGTGTAATTCGGTTTTTGTTCAGCACTCTTTGGAACTGTTGCTTTTTGTCTGTGCACTGCGTCATTTCACGTGAGCCGTTCGGTGTACATGCATCGAAGGTTCCCAGCTGTGCTGGTGCCATCTAGTGCGATGTCCACGGCTGTATTTAATGTTAGCTAAGACCCGGGAACTTAAAAGTTTCTCTCGCAGTTTCGCCGAGTTTGTGCCAAACACCACCCTGACAATCTCATCTTCCTCTGTATAAGCACAGTCCTTTAGCGGCAGTGTTTCTATTGGATTGCCGCTGACAGACGGCCTTATATGGGCAGGCACTAAATTACGTGGGAGGCGTAACTCCGCCTCCCACAGGCATCGAGCAGAAGTCTATTATAGTATATGGACGAAAATAGGTTCCAGTTATGACCATTACGCGTAGAATTTCGAAATGAAACCTGCCCAACTTTTGTAAGTAAGCTGTAAGGAAAGAGCCTGCCAAATTTCAGCCTTCTACCTACACAGGAAGTTGGAGAATTAGTGGTGAGTGAGTGAGTCAGTGAGGGCTTTGCCTTTTATTAGTATAGATATACTGTATACATTTTTTTTCTTTTTACAAAAGGCAAAATGTGTTGTGCCCTATTCAGTTTGTCAGTGATAGTCACTCCAAGAATTTGTTGCTAAAGTTGCTCATCCTTTTAACAACATCTTTTCTGTTATATGTGTCAGACTTTAGGAAGCAGAAGATAGCAAGCCCAAATTGTCAGTCATGGTGTAGTCTGACATTAAGAATTGGATTGTTGTTAGCAGATAAACCTTTTCTTTGTAAATTGTGTAATCAAAAAATGTAATGATGGAGTTGGATTTGTGTCTGGCCACATAGTCATTGTTGAACAAGAAATATAGAAGGGGACTCGACACACTACCCTGTGGAATGCCTGTATTGAGGGTTAATGTGGAGGATGTAATGCCGCCAATCCTTACATGTTGAGGTTTGCCAGTTAAATGTTTAAAATCCAGTAGCAGAGGGTGGCTCTAAGTTACAAATTGAGGAGTCTGGTGATCATCTTTGGTTGTACTACAGTGTTGAATACTGAGTTTTTGTTGTTAAAAGGAGGAGTTTTTATTTTTCATGATATGAAATGCAAGAGATATGGTGTTCTCTGTGGACTAGTTGTGATGATTTGCAACTTGGAGGTTATCATGACTATCTGGAAAATTCTTTTTAATGTATCCCACCCAGCACAAGTCATTCAAAGTACTTCTTTACGATTGGAGTGAGTGCCATCAGTCTGTAGTCATTCAGACATTTAACTTTTGTTTTTCTAGGCACAGGGATAATTGTTGTTATTAATGTGCTGTCTTGAGCTTGAGCTCACTCAAATTATGGCCAGTAACTTGCTGTAATAGGGCTTGAACAAATGTGTATTCGTGAGCAGAAAGAAAGAGCTGTCTGCCTCCTCTATGATTATGCATTAGCATGGCAGTCTTGCATTGTATTGGACAAATGTGTGTAGGGAGGACAGTATATAGAGACTTGTCTTATAGGCTGACAAGGCCCAAGGATCAACTTGTTGACAAGGGGGAGTTATTGTGTCAGTTTTCTGATCTGTCTCCATCACCCTCTATCTCACTAAGAAATTCACTTCTTCCCTACACACCTGCACATGTGCTCTGGCTTCAAACTGTAAAAGGATTTGAATGCTTTGAGTTCAATGCTGAAAAAATCTCAATATTGAGGACTTTAGAAGATGCGTTGGTTGTAGCTGGTCTTCAAGGATATAGAGATGCCTGGCACTGTCCTTCACTCTTTGTTAGAATGAACAAGTTTTGATGTTTTTTTTTGTTTTTTTTTTTTTAATTTCCTTTCCACCAGTTTCCTCTATTTTTGCTGTTGGAGATTTGTAATCTTAATTTTTCCATTCATTTTTTAAATGAGCAAATAAAACAACTTTTAAAACACACAAGTAGATTATCTTGAATTAATAAAAAAATGCATAAACCTTAAAGAAAGGAATGCTGTTAGAATGCAAGTTCTTTTTTGGTGTGACCTTCTTCCACCCCAAGGTAGCTAATTAACCTCTTCATAAGAACATAAGGGTGAGGTGTCACATGGGCCTGCCATGCCACTTATAGGTCCAGTGTCACTTTATCCTAGGCATCAGTCAGTACTGTTCTACTTGATGAAAAGAGCAAGAAGACAGTTAACATATGTGAATGAGAAATGTCAGCCAGTGAAAATAGTAGCGTATTTGTGTGTGTGTGGTTTTATTTTAAGCATCACTTGTTCTTTTTCAGTCATTTTTTTCCTTATAACAAGCATTCATGTCTTCTGTCTACACTACATTGTGCAAGGGCTTGAAGTGACTGCAGTTTGTGATCATCCATCTATTGTAACACCTGCATAGTCCAGTTTAAGGTCACATTATTGGGCACAAAGCAGGAACAAAACTGAGAGGGGATATCGGTCTATCCATCTTTAACTTTAAGTCTGTAAATAAATCAGCTGTCAGACTAGTGGAAATTACATTGTTATCTGAGACACTAATGCAGATGTAACATGGCCTGACATGTTATAGGTTGCTTACGGTGTTACATACAGTTAGTAGTTGGGGCCTGTGAGATTTAACTGAGCAGGGCTTTTTCACTCTTTTATCATACAGCCAAATGGGGCATATCTGGTTAGGGGGAATGGGTGTTGAGAGGTTGCTTGGGCTGTATTCAGTGGCTGTGAATTTGCAAGAATATGAAACCTTTTCTTACAAACTCCAGAGCTATAATTATGAATGAATGATGCTTTATTTTCATGAGAGGCAAAAGTCTTGTCTGGTTCTGTCTATGTCATCCCAAGATTACCAAGCTAATCATTAAAAAACAAAGCAAAGAAAATGCATCTTACACCAAAGGTGTATGGTTTACCTTACATTTGTGCTGTCAACATTTTTTTGATTTTCTCCTTTTAAAAATCTCCCTGCCTTTTGCTGTCATGCTACTTACAAATAGACAACACTGATGAATAGTTGATTCACTAATTTATGCCATGTACTTCCTCTAAACCATGTCAGTCCACTTACTCTGAATGAATCCTGTTTTGCACCCAGAATCGATACTTTTGATTGTTCACTACATTTTATCTGCATATTATTGCCTATCATTGCAAGTCATGTCATAGAGCCTCTAGTGATGACTAAATATATTGCATGTCCCCCTCAGTGGGACCATGTGGTTAAATTAGTCTGAGTACTGACTGCCTTAGACCATTCTTTGTAGCAACTGGCCTCCAGCAGTTTCCCTTGCTCTTTATTTTGCCATTAACAAATTCCTCCTCTCCAGACAGAAGAGGGGTTTCTACCAAATAATCGGTGTAGCTCTGCTTTTTCCTCCAAGCCCCCATATTCATATCTCTAACTATGTGATCACACTGTTTTTTGTGAGTGCCTACATATTTTAATTTAAAAGCCAAGAAATTATTTTGGAGTTTATCATACTCATTATTGTTTTGGGAAATGATCTTCAACACTGAATTAGGGAATAATATAGGATGATGGTTTGCTGCAAGAGGTATACAGAGGATGGCAGCTGTATCTGTTGCATATGGAAATTCAGAATTCTTAGAGAAACTGTATTTGAGGACCCTACAAGCCACTTCCATTCCTCCAGTGGGTTGTTTGAACAGGGAAGGATAACTGTATTTAGCATTGCTGATCTTTTTTTAACAATAGCTATCATAAGTGGATGTACTGCAGTTTGTGTAGATGCATGCATATGAACACACACACACGCAAAGTAACAGAAATAAAACTGACATGGTAAAAGAAGGCTAGAAAGACAAAAACATCCCTGGGGAGCCTGGTGAAATACAGGCATTTTTTTCATTTGGGCTGAAAAGTCAATACACTCCAAGAGCAGCTAAAGGGAATGATACTCTTTCTGACTACATTTTTCAGTAGCTTGGTTTCCTGGAAGTCATGGAAAGTAACAGGAATGGAATGCTAAAAAAGTCTCTCTCAGGGATTCTTGCTCCAAGGGACTGTGGCAGGAACGTTTTTTGACGTCTCGTGTATTTAGAAGAATTGTTTCTAATCTGTGGGCTGTTTTTCTATTATGTGTGCATCACAAATATGCAAGGGTGCGTACTAAATGAGTGCTATAAGATCTCAGGAGCAAATTTACTGGAGACTCAGTCAACTTGATTAATATCGGACAATCATTTTTGGCTAAAATGAAATAAGAGGCATATGTCTCAAATTAAGACCACCCATTCAGCAATAGAAAGTTATAACTTTCACTATGTGAATGCTGTGATGTGTCGAAGCTGGCCTTCTCAAGGAGCATTCTAAAGACCACTGGTGTCTTCCTCAATTGTGTCTTGTTCTAACAGCCATGTTCTAATTTTTTTTTTATTCAAGCACCTCTTGAATTGTTTGTTCTAAATAATTAAACTAACTCCCTTTTCAAATTTGCATTCTATTTCTAAACCTTGTGGTGGTGCTTGCTGTAAAACGTGCTGTATTATATAATAACTAATTGAATTTATACCTTTGTCTTCCAAATTGTAAATGTGGTGGAATTTGGCTAAATACCCAGCCTTTATGGCTGTTTCTCTGCAAGCCATATTGCCATTTTGTGTAAAGTGGACTGGAATAGTGTTTATTACGAAACTCATTTTTTGTATGAACAACTGTAAATAATTACCAAACCAGTGGTTAATACTGTACTATTCTTCTCATTTATAATAAACAAGAAAAGAAACCTCTGTGTCTATAGATCCTGGGTAGTGAAGCTCCATGGATTACAGCATGCTAACTCTTTTGCTTCCAAGAAATCCTTTGAGCCTTCAAAGTCTTGTTTACCCCTTATGATTATCATATCTTAAAGGTATGCTTCATCCAAAAATGACACTTTTGTTTTTGTGTTTTTTTTTAGTTATTTGTCCTATATAGTTTGTAGTGATGGTCAAGAAATTTTTTTAACCTCATGTTTTCATGGAGAAAGATTTAAGTTACACAGGACCCAGTGGTGACTAACTCTGGACAAAGGCATCTTAAATGTTAAAAAAACATCCTTGGAAAAATGAGAAGAGGTTCTTGCTTAAGTTGTGTTGCATAATCCACATGTCTGTTATTCATTTGAATGCTCAAATCTTGCAAAACACCTTTATTTTTTGTTAAAATAGTGTTAATTGTTACTTTTGGGAAACTACATGCAAACAATCACAATACTGTGTATTTCAATTGAAGAGCCCAAAAACAACCCCCCACCCCCACTATTCATTGCTCAAAAATCCTGTGTTCAGTTCAAACACACATCATTGTGGGAAAGACTTCTTACTTGTTTATTGCTTGCATGTAGTTTTCCAGAAGTAACTATTAACAATTTTTTAGTAGAAAATGCAGCTGTTTTGCATATTTTGAGCATTCAAATGAATAACGGACATGTGGATTATGCAACACAACTTTAGCATTTCGTTTAATTTTTTCCAAGGACAGTTTTCCACATTGTTTGACATTTGTCCAGAGTTGGTCACAGCGGGATTCTGTATAATTTGAATCTTTCATGTTTAATTTTCAGATGAAACCATGACATTACATTTTTTTTCTCAACTACCACTACAAACTACATGGGGTAAGTAACATTTAAAAAAAAAAAGCATTCTTGGGTGGTGTATTCCTTTAAATCTTTCATATTAAATCCGTTTACTTTGTATTGTAATCATGGTTGTCCTTTGATGGTGACAGTTATGAAAGGTACTAGATAAAATAACGTTTCATTGTTTGGGGGACTACAAAAATCACCAAATTGAGTAACAATGAAAATCTTGCATACACATTATTTATTAGAAATTTAGCCCTTGGGATTACTTCAGAAGCATTACTTAACTGTACGGAGTCTGATGGAACCTTGTGTCAAACTAGGAGGATATCCATAAAGAATTTCATCATAATAATAATGTCTTTATTAATAATTTATCATGACAACAACATTATGAAAATGTTGTGATGGTTTCCCACCATTCTTGAATGGATCACTTAGCTCAGGGGAAGGATTGCGGGGTAGGGGTTAAGACCCTGAGAAGACACTGCTGCCAACCTCAACATAAAGCAGAATTCACAATCACTGAGTTCTGAACCTACAGTCCCAGATGTGCTTGGCCTGCTTATTGTGTCTCTTTGCAGCCACTTGAGACTGGAGAGTGATACATGCGATGGATAGGCAGCCGATTGCTTGCAGGTTCTTGTCATGCCTCTTAGAGAAGCTGACCGTTAAACCTGAGTGCACCTTGAATGTGTAGTTCCTGGTTATGTATATCGATTCTGTCAGGCAGCTCATTGCTGTTCTAGAGAAGGGGGGTGGTGGGGGAGTTTATTGGACAATCTATTGTGAGCATTTTTCTTACTAGCTTTGGGTAGCTATGAAATGCACTCAATTTCTTTCTAGGGATGGGGGGATGCAAATGTGTACGCCGCCTCCTTTAATATCTCCTCATTAGTGAATACTTATGCGGTCAATAATATTCAAATGATCTGGAGCCCAAGGGGTTGTGTTGAGACCAATTAGCATCGCTGTATGGCTGAAGTCCCGTGTAAATTCCCAGGATGGTTGCCGTCTGTTGATAACCAAAAAAAAAAAAAATCTTGCACTCATTAGTTTAATTACATTTATTGCTTACTGAGAAATGTGAATTGCAAGAATGCTACAGTGTCTCTGGTCCACTGGAACACAAAATCAAAATGATTGTCTTAATGCTAGGTAAGATCAGGATAGAATTAAAATTCAATCAACCCCACCCCTAAATATTTACATCCCCACTGTGTTACATTAGGCAGCACTTAATGTGGCCCTGGCCATGCTGCCATGCTGCTATCGATCTCCACCATTGCAGATGTTTGTTGAGGTGGATAATACCAGCTCTGACAGAGGTGTTTATTTCATTGGCCTCCGTGCGCAACAGACTGATAATGGCCTGTGAAGCATGGCTGGCTGGGCTCCTGGATTTCAGGCATGAGCTCATGTACACTTGTAGTCCCTGCTTTAGCTTTGCCTCCCATTTAAACTGCCATGTCTGACTAACTGCAGATGCAAACACAATTTCCAACAGCATACAGTTGTTCAAGTTGAGCGGCACATACTTTGGCTGTCTGTTGTGGTAAACGGGACAGGGCATATGTTGTGTGGATGGTTGGAACAGTTACTATAAGTAGGAGTGGTTGATCCTGCTGCTGCAGTGTGGCTCACACCATGTAAAAGGTGCTAAAGCAAAACTTCTGAGATAATTAGTTTAATAACCCGCTACAAAAAATGATATACCTACTATTGGCTCACTGTTGTTGAACCATGTTTAAATGACTCTAAACAAGTAAAGGATCACTAATCCAGCCATCTGTTGTCTGTTATAAGGCTTCAAGGATCTTGTACCTCACCTAGCAACTCAGGGTGGAAGGCAGTAACCATCCCTGAATGAAGCACTTGTCCATCACTGGACACACTGACTCATCCAGGGTCACTAGGCCGGTTTAGAGTTGTCACTCATCATTCCACAACAACTACAACCAGTGCATACACAAAGTCATATATGTGTACAGGACGTTCCATAAAAATGCCTGCTGTTAAATGAAATCCTGACACTGCTACAGGATGATTCTCCCTCTGTTTTGTCTCCCTTATTCTGACAGAACAGCATTGCGGAAGTGTCCCAGTTTAAGAGATACTAGCATGCCTTGGCTGTGAGCCTTTCCAGTTAGTCTTTTTGTACATCCCAACTGTCACTGGATCTGACAGAAGAGGAGAAAGCAAACTATTTTCCTGAATAATTGTAGATCGTTCTGATCTAAGGAACGAGGTGAGTCATTCTGATCTGTGAGCAGATCTGCTGTGATGGCGTGACACTACCACACTCTGTGCTCACTATCCAAAGAGTAGGCTTTTACAACCAGCCGGTAGTATTAATAGGAGCTGACTAGAATGACTACTTAAATCTTGGTTACAGTGCAAAACATTAAAAAAAATAGAGAATGTTTAAGCCACTTGCTTTCTTCAGCATGTTGGCAGAGTTTGGAAACTCCCAATTGTGTTTCAGGATTGATCATTCAATGATCAAAATCATTGCACCTCTCCTGTTGTGGACTATGGCCGGCAGCTTAGCCCGGCCAATACCCCCAAGCCGCCAGGTGGAGCCCTCCCTGCAACATGGAGATGCCCCGAATTCCAGCAGGGCATCATGGACATTGGAGTTTCCCTTCACAGCCCTGCTGAATACCGTGGGGGCCACCAGAGGACACTGTAGGGAGGCTGAAGGACTCGTATGTTCAGTATAGCTCAGAAGTACTTCACAGTCACGATGACAGAAGAAATACAGTACTTCCGGGCTGAAGAAAAAGAGGAGTTTTCACCTGACCTGGAAGTGCTGGGTGATCACATGAACTGAGGGATCAGAAGCACTTCCAGGTCAAGGACTATAAAGGACTGCGGGAAATCCCAGATGGTTGTGCTGAGTTGGGAGGAAGGGTGACAACACGTCTTGGAGTGGATGATTTGATTATTGTTATTGTATATGAGTATTGTGGAGTGGAGGGGGCTTTGTTGCACTATTGTACAAATAAATTAATTATTTGGACTTTTATCTGGTGTCTGGCATCTGATCTGAGGGTTCAAGGGGAAGACAGCACCCCCTATCTGTCACACTGTACTTCTCTTAAATAATCTTGCCACCCATTAGAGGTTGTGGAGCAGGGCAGTTAACTGTTTAACAGTAAACTTTTAATAGGACGTTTTGGAGGAAAGATGCCATTCAAGCTAGAAAGAGGCTTGCCTGGTCTGGGCTTTGTCTAAATAATAGTGTTCCCTCTAGCAGAGAACTACATGGACAAACCTCAAAAAGGTTCCTGCACTACGACAACCTTCTCCTTACACAAGTTGCTTCAAAACATTTAAAGGATTTTTTTTTTTTTTTTTTTTATAACTATTTGGCATTACCGGTGATTGAGTAAAGAGAATTTCAGCTGGGAACACTACATTTGAACTTAGCTGTTTACCAGTGCTATGGATTCCTATAATAAAAGGGGATGGTGGATGTAATTGCTTTGATTCATGCTGGCTGCTGTAAGTCCTGCCCATAAAAGCAGAGACTCAGAGATTACAAAGCATTGTACACACTATAGTGTCTCTAAACCCACTACTGGCTTCTCCAATATAGATAACGGCCTGTTTGGTAAGAAGGGACAAATTTTGACATTCTTGACTCTTTAGCTTCTGCACATTGTAGTGTATCAGTAATCTTTAGGGATATAATGGTTGTTTTACTGTGCTTCTTTTAAACGAAAAGAAGGATAGAGCTTCTGTCTCAATGACTGCCCTCGTAATCAAGAGACCGCTGTGTCTCTGAAGGAATGAATTCCTGAGTGAGAAGCAAAACTGATTAAAGCTGAGCCTTTTTTAGAGGGCCGTTTGTGTAAAATTCTTATTTGTACACATTCCTGAGACATATTTTATCTTCCTCATCTTTACAAAGTCATCTGGGAAGTAACCATCCTTCCATGTTCTCCACCTACTTTTTGCAGGTCAGGATCATGGAGACAGAGAGCCTATTCTAGCATTACCATGTTCAAGTCTGAAGCCAGCCTTGGATGGGATAGAATTTAATATAAGGTACACTTACATGCATGCAGGCACAGTGAACAAATTTAGATTGATTTATTTTTTATGTGTAATTAACATTTTCAAGCCTTAAAAAGGGAAATTAAGGCTGTTATGTTGTTTATATTTTTTACACTATTGTATATTTATTTGACACCTTTGACTAAAACAACTTGCCAGTTGTCCACAAATGGTTTGCAAACATTTTACAACTGTATTACAACAATCTGTTGGGCTTATATTTCTTTTATACTGAATTAATGAAGTATTTAGGGCAGTCACTGATCAATCACATCCTCTTCCACCTTTTCTGTCTAGCTGTCTGTATTCCTCTTCACTATTTCTAGCTCTTCACTCTTTCTAGGTAGTGCAGTTGTGAATAACTCCAGGTCACTAGAAGCCACCCTAGGTAAACTAGATACTACCTCAACAACCATTGCCTTCTGACTGGTAAAAAAGCTCACAGCCTCTCCTCACTAGCTGTGAGTGTCTTATAAAAAAAATAAATAATATACATAAATAATATGTAAGGTCAAAAACCTTGTCATAAATTAATCATGTATTCCATTATTTTCATGGTTATTTTATCACTTAGCGTGGTTTAATGACTAACTGGATGTCCACTTCTGGCTTACTACATGACCCCAAGCTAACCTGTCAGTTCTTTGCATTTATACATTTTTGTTTACCTAATGCTTTTATCCAAAGTGACTTACAATTCACAAGTATTTCATAAAGTTATTTATATATTTTTACTTTGGGGCACTGACAGATTAAATTGATTGTTTAGGCAGGGATTGGCACCATCAA
Organism: Polypterus senegalus; assembly: GCF_016835505.1. Taxonomy (NCBI): domain Eukaryota; kingdom Metazoa; phylum Chordata; class Cladistia; order Polypteriformes; family Polypteridae; genus Polypterus; species Polypterus senegalus. Next base: position 169,051,476 of record NC_053157.1, read on the forward strand.
CTTTGTGTATCTCTTCTGCCACAAATAATCATGAAGGTTCAAGGATGGACTCATCTGTGAAAGATGCTTCTAAAAAAAAAAAAAAGAAAGAAAGAAAAACTATTACCCTTTTGCTTTCTGGAATAATATTCAATTTTCAATTTTTATTGCAAAAAAATAGGTAGTTGACCTAAATAAAAGACTTTGCACACTTCATATAAGGTATTTATTTGGAAGACCATTAAGCAGTGATTTTTACCAAGAATAAAAGAAGCCTTACCTACAAGTAAAATATGAATTCCACATATACCTTCATTCTGTGTTGTGATTGTATTTAACTGAAGCTTTTGTCCAAGCTGGCATATATGTTTAGGATACTGTACAATGTCTTACATACATTTACACAACTATTACATAGGGCAAGAATAGTGACTTGGAGGTGGGAACTGAAACCAATAACCTTGTCATGTAAAGTCTAATGCATTATCCATTACACCATACTGTCCAACTAAGTGTGCCTTCAGGAGGGAGTATGTCTTTGCCTGGCTCAAATAAAGGCTTAAGAGAGATGGCATGACAAAATGAAAAGTCATTCATTGGCTGCCCTTCTGCTTTAATACTTTAGAGTGATAAACAACCTGCCAACCCACCCGGACTGTGCTACATGCCAGCCACTTCGCATCTCTGCCACTTGCGTTGTGAAGAGGGGGGCTGAATGCACCCCAAGGAGACACAGCCACTCCTCCGAAACCCCCTCTTAAACAAATACAATTGGAAACAAATAGTATATTTTTTTTTTTTTTAAATCTCCTCTTTGCTCAATCAGCTGCAGGCTTTCTGCTCCTGCCTTGCCGCGTGATCTGTATCTCTCACGGCGCACTTCTGTCATTTTACCTTTGTCCATATATTCAATCTCTTTTCGCTTTTACCTTTTCATCAATGTTGCACTGAATTTTGATTCCGTGTTTGGAATTACATTGTGACAATGCCACGTATAACTGCCCGTGAGTGAATATCGTTTCCTTATCTCTACAAGAAATGTCTGACAATAGCATTTACACAAATGAGAAATGATTGAAAGGTGTGTGGGGTTATGTGGGCAGGACTTTTCCAAATCTCTTTGCATAAGCTCTTGTCTTACGGGGCTTGAAATTTTATCTCGCAGGATTTCACTTTCACCAAACAGCAAATTTTTTAATTCTCGCTGATACGCCTCTTCATTGGGAAGAAACATTACTTTTTTTTTTTTCCTCTGATGGCAACGTGATTTAGACAGTCTACAAATCTCTGACTTAAAGTTTAAATCTAAACAATATATTTGATTTCTTTTCGCTGTTCCGTTATTTCACAGAGTAATAATTTCCGTTTGTTTGCACTAATGCGATCTTTACTATCCTTTTTCTGAGACATTAAAATTTTCATACATGCTCCGTATATGTATTGCGTCATAGTTTTTTTAGTTCTTTCAATGTTGTACTTTGTCATCTACTCTTTGTCTTTTATTTCCGGCCCTGGGCGTGGTTAAATCGCTTAGCACAAAGATTTGTCTCGCAGGATGTAAAAGGATCTCTCTGAGAAAATCATGTCTCGTCTCCTTCCAAGGTTTTTTTTTTAATAATAGAGAGATACTGTAATATATATATATATATATATATATATATATATATATATATATATATATATGCTTGTAAATCAAAAACTTTTTGTGCAATAAATAGTTTTGAGTGGAGTCTCTTACACTTCTGGCTTGTTTTATGCCAAGTACTGGATATGGAATGAAAAAGAAAATACCATGAATTAGGTGTCTTATCAATTAAATGCTATCTAAGGCTTTATTTGGAAAAAATCAATAAGAAATACAGATCTCTCAAAACCTACTGCGTGTTAAAAAATACTGCTGTTCATTAATCTCAGCAGGAGTTTTTCTGCTAGTGCTAACCTTTTAAAATACTTTCATAAGAAGCCTTCTATACAAACTGCTAACCGAGTAGGCCAAAGATCTCCTGGAGAGCTGAGCAGTGGATGCTTAGAGTTGTAAAGGGTTAATTGATCTCTGATTCAGGGCTGCCCCCTTAGGGTGATGAAGCATAAATGTCCATCAGATGGGGTGAGCTTGAAGCTAGTTCTTGTCCCTGTTGACAAGAAGGCCCGGCCCTCCTCACAGCAGGCTGGATTTTCTCTCTTGTTAGTAAATGGAGAGCCACTTGAGTCATAATTTGCTCCGTCAGCAGCTCTGAAATTGCTGATGGTAAACACAGAGCGCTCACACAATTAGGAAAACAAACCACAGAGCTCGAACTGCAGCTGCAGCTCAGTAAACACCCTGGACTTCTGTGCAGCAGATTAGGCTTGTGACACCCAAACATCTTGAAGGGGCGGAGGCAGCTAAAACATGTCATTTTAAACTGAAGCGGCTGCAAGCCTTTTTCTATTTTAGTTTGGTCTCTGTAGCATTGAAAATGCTGCTCCCATTCCTTTTAAAACTTTTTTGAATTTGCAATGAGCACCATCTAATATGTATGTATGTATGTGTTTTATATATATATGTATATATATATATATATATATATATAAAATATATTGCATAGTTTACTGTCAAATAATGCAAAGAGTATGCAACACGTGTTTTGCCCTTATTTTGGGCTCATCGGGCGTGCACACTCCACTGCTCCCCTTGCATAGGATTGAACCTCGGACGTCAACGTCAGAGATGAAGTCCCTTTACTCTGCGCCATGGCGTGTGGTTCGTTTGTTTGACAGCCTGTAGATCAGAGTAATTGTATTCATTGCATTCATAGTCTGATTCCCGACCTGATTGTATGGGTGGTTACCTACCAGGTAACGCATGTGGTTGGTCTGCCATGAAAGAGGGCCCCGTGGCGGATGTTTGCCGAATGGCAGACCAACCACATGTGTTACCTGGTAGGTAACCACCCATAAAATCAGGTCGGGACTCAGACTATGAATGCAATGAATATATATACTGCGGTGGGCTGGCACTCTGCCTGGGGTTTGTTTCCTGCCTTGTGCCCTGCCCTGTCCTGGCTGGGATTAGCTCCAGCAGACCCCCGTGACCATGTAGTTAGGATGTAGCAGGTTGGATAATGGATGGATGGATGGATATACTGTATATATACATGTATGTGTGTGTATATATATTTGCCAATATTTTTTATTATTATGATAACTTTCATGCACAGTACCTTGATTGTGGTTTATGCAAATTAAGGACAGAGCAGAAGCTATTGACGGGCCAAACAGCAACACTAACCAATAGGGTGGAAGAACAACTGAAGAAGAGGCAGTGTCCTGGGCAGGAGAAAAGAGAAGTGATCTGATTTTGTGTTGACAGTCAGGTATGAAATAGAAGGCTAATGTTCGATAAAGCTCAAGGAAGATGCAAAGGTCAGTGGTTAGCAAGCACACTATGAACCTCTAGTGCTGTTTCCAGGTGCTGTGGCTTGTGAATAGAGATTGTGAGGGAATGAGAGAGAAGTAGAGGCAGAAGTGGTATCCTCCAATCAAAAATGAGCCTGGAGTGATAGAGTGGTATCTAGAGGTGGGTAGGGGTTTCAGAGGCTTAGGCCCCTGATCTTTTGTGCCCATCTTTTTCTCAATAATTTTCAGTAAATGACAATATAGCCTCTGATCTATTTTGCACCATTTGACAATATAGCCTCTGATCTATTTTGCACTATTATATGAACATGTGTGAACTGGCTCTCATCTTAGTTATCTGTCCTGCTCATTTTATTTGCCAGTCTCTGGACACAGTGCTGGTAACTCCAAAGGGGTTTCTCCAGTATGAAACTTTTAATTGCACCACTCAAATCACACAATACTCCAGCACTATTCTTAGATTATGCCATTTGGATTTCTAATGGGGAGCCACTGAAATTGTTTTGCAGTGCTCAAAGCTACCACACTCCTCACATTAATACATTAGTGTAGTACATAAGAGGCCGCCACTTGTGTGTATCCATTTCATGCACTACTTTGCATATACATTCATGCCTGCAGACTTTAAAATGGAATGCCATACAACTCACAAATGAAACAAAAAGAAATATTGTACCTAAATGAATGACATAAACAAATGAAAACTGCAAACATCTAATAATAATGATAATACAGTATGTACTCAAATTTCACATTATTCCTACTAATTACCTGTTTTTTTTTTTTAATAATACAGTTTCCTATAAACAAGTTTTTACAGTGACTATCAACAAAAGCCAAGTCACTAGGAAAAGTAGAAAAATGCAGAAATTGATCTAATACAGGAATGTTCTACACATGGACAATTGTTCAAGAGTAAGCAGCTTCAGTGAACTAATATTGTTATTATTACTTATTATTTGATTGATGCTAATTGGTTACATTTCTTTTGTTTATCCAGTTGGAGCACATGCAGATGCAGTAAGTTGCTCCCGGTCACACATCATCAATGACAGAATTTAAACCCACAAACTCAGGGTTTTAATTCCTAGGTCCTAGGGTTTAACCACTATACCACATTGTCTACCAATAATAATAGCCCTTGGTGACTAATATTTTATACAGAAAAGTACTTGGTTAGTTACATTGTGCTTCTGATGAATCCAAAGCACTAAAGGTGAGGTTGTTTGTCTTATGAAATTTCCTTGGTGAAGCTGGGTAACACAGCTAATTTAACATAACAGAAATATTTATGTTGGGGCAGTGCACAGTCGCTACTATTAGTTGGATACAGGGTGGGCATCTGTTTCAATCGAATAGGATAGGAAAATTTTTTATATGCAAACTTACATACTGTATATTCTCAAACCTGTTTAATCCAGTTCTGATTCACAGGAGTGGTGAAGGGTTTTGGACAGAGCATGCCAGCACCAGGGCCCAGATAAGAACCTGCTATTGCAACATATTGCAGTATGCAATCTCTCAAACACAAAAACATTTGCACACCCATAGGGTGTCGGTTTAGAGCTGCCAACTAACCTACAATTATTTTGTTGGGATCTGTAACTGTGCAGAATAACAAACACACTTATTCACATTGTTTATGTAATGACATAACCTAAATGAATTCCTCTTGTTTATCCAAGCCAACATGGAAAAAGGTTGCAGCACAATGATGCCTTAGCTGACACTACTACATCACAGAGTCCTGCAATGTCTACCTGCTAATGTTAGCATAGTAGGATAGTTTTCATCCTACATCTCAAACATTTGCAGGTTAAGTTAACTGGCAAGTCTAAACTGATCCAGCATACCAGAGTGCAAGCATGATTATGTCTTATGTTGAGCTGGTGCGCCATTCAGGTTTGCTCCTTGCTTTGAACATAACCCTGAACTAGGTAAGCTGATTAGAAAATCATTGAGGAGATGAATGAAAAAATGTTTCTGCTCAGTCAGAACCAATTTTCTTTTGACAACTGCATCCAGTGTTTAAGGCTTTCAACAGCAATAAACAGGATGGCAATCCAGTGCATAGCACAATCACTTACACATGGTCAATTCAGAGCCACACTTTCTTAGGCAGAAACTTGAGCCTGCAAAGGGTACTTACACAGACACCGAGAGAACATTCTGCAGCTGTACACAGAAAGCATTCCAATGAGTAAACAGGTCCAAATTGGATCAGACGTGAAATGTTGAGAGGTATTAGCAGTATTCAATGCAGCATCATGCCACCATTTCTATTTCCACGTATGCATGTTACTTCTTTTTAATGCACACTGAGAATGTTTGAAACAGCCAGCTAAACACATTACTTAAGAACACTGAAATGTAATAAAGTGTCTCTTGGGGAAAAAGATTACAAGTAGGCAGTAGACTGATTTTACAGATGGGAGAGCAGCACTCAGTTAGTAGGTCTTGTATGGTTTTCTTGTGGTTGTATTACTAGCAGCCATTATATCTGTTTTTTTATTTATATATAAAGATGGCAGGCTGTTTTAAAGACATGCGTGTATTTTACATGAAGGTGAACTGGGACTAAGCCAAATAACACCTCTGTACATAAGACATTTTTATAGTGTGCCCACTGTCATTTGGAGAATATGTGTGTACACTCTAGTCCCACTGAGTAGGGCAAGTATCACGTATATCCATTTTTTTATTTATATATAAAGATGGCAGGCTGTTTTAAAGATATGAGTGTATTTTACGTGAAGGTGAACTGGGACTAAGCCAAATAACACCTCTGTACATAAGACATTTTTATAGTGTGCCCACTGTCATTTGGAGAATATGTGTGTGTACACTCTAGTCCCGCTGAGTAGGGCAAGTATCACGTGTAGTGGGAAGCAGTACTGCCCTTGGAGATAAAATATCATTTATTATAGTGTCTAAAAGGAGGAGATGAGTGTGTTGATCCAAAAGGAAATCTATTATAATAAAGATGATACAATCACTTGTAGGAGAAGGAAGAACAGTAAGAAAGTCATTCTCTTAAATATATTTAGCCAGTGACCTCAGTTTATTGGCTGTTTTTACATAGTTTGCTTTACTTATTGATGATGTATTGTGTGCTTGGAGCAGTGAAAGACAACCCTTATAGTGTGTTCAGAGGGTCTGTTCATGTCCTTCATACAGTGCTCTGTGTCTTGTTCTTTTTCCATAATGGATGGATACTCTGGGAGCATCTAAACCACATGCCCAGACCATCTCACCTGACTTCTCCTCATCCAGAGAAATAGGTCCTTCCATATGGCTGAGTTCCCAAGGAGTGATTTGTTATTTCTGTGTCTTATTCATGTTCCTTGTTTACTGTCAGATATTTGTTTTTAATGTTTTGAGGTTGTACATTTGTAGGTGTAATTTATATATTTGTTTTTAATGTTTTGAGGTTGTACATTTGTAGATGTAATTTTTATATGTTCAACACTTATTTTGTAATTTTTTTTTTGTCATTGTATTATATGAATCATTGTTGCATATTTCTAAACAAGTTAGACTAGAAACCAATGCTTTTCATGACATTTTAAGATCTAGTGAAAGTAAGTAACACCTCAAATGGAAAGCCAGTCTATTACAGGATATCTGTCAATATATTCTTCACCTGGCCATAGGGAGAATGTGTAACTACACACAGAGTAGGCTGGAATCCAAACCCTGAAGCCTCAACCCACAATGCTTGCTACTACAACATTCCTGTGACCTCCAGTAGTTGGCATAATGATATTTCCAAGTGTTACAGATCTACCTTTCTTCAGGTCTATTGTGGTACAGTTACACAGTGGTTAATGATGCTGTATGTCTGGTGTACGGTAGCATGTTGGAGTTGAATACTTCTTTCCCTTTTTCTCTGTGTGTAATTTTGCAAATTCTTCCTGTGTCTGCTGATTTTTTTTCTCTTGACTGTGATTTTTATATCCATATTTCAAAAACATTCATTTTAGTGTGTTTAGCCATTCTAAGTTGTCCCCACATGACTCTTCCCTGCCTGGATAAACTCCTGGTATCCACAAGCCTGAATTAGATTATGTGAGTATGAGAGTGTTCTGAATGCCTTTCTAGATACCATGCATACCTAGGTCCTGTGTTGCTGCACCTTATTGTTATACAGACATTTCTCTTTTTTAAGAATCAGAGTTGTGCAAATGCAGCTGCCTACATAGTGAGACGCATTACATGCCATAATCACGTGTTACTCTTATGGCTAGTTAGCCAAGAACGTGTGCTCTGTTTTAGCAGTCAGTGACTTTAAAAAATAACTCCTCTCTGTAATACTGTGTTATACATGACTCTGTTGTGTCATTTCACCCTACTTTCTCCTGTATCAATCTATGGATAACATGGTACAACACTCTACTGATACAGAGTATCTGTCATTCTGCTGCTTTTTATTTTGTCTAGTTCCTGCTTTTTTCATATAAATTGTGTTCTTATCCACATGCACACAGCTCTGCCATTTCAACTACTTGTATATTAGTATCTGTATTGCCATAAGAAGTGTAGATCTGTAAAAGAGGAAAATATACAATTTGAAATAACCTCTCTCAGTTTAAATCGGAAACAACAAATTATTTAGTTATTGAAGTTCCACAGAATGTTTGCTCCTTTAAAACATATGATTTTTAAAATTTGTTGATTCTTTTTAAATTAATTGTGCCTCATGTTGTGACATATTGCATGTCGTTCATTCATGCTAATGAGAATTTCATTTTACTCAGTACATGTGACAATTCTATCACTAGAAAACTTGCTGCAGCTTTATTTGCAGGGTCTGCAGCAGGAAGCTGACAAGTTTGTTTTTACTAAACTTATCATTGGTCTGCCTGTTACTTTTAAACCAACTCCATTTGTAGTTTGAGCTTGCAGGCTGTTGGGTTAAATATTTCATAAGCTCTGCCCCATCACCGAATCCTCTTTAAATCAAGAACCTTTGGGAATAGCCCCTCATTAGCAATATGAAGCATGAAGGTCAAAATACTCTGGCACTTGCATACTGGTTCTGGAAGCCACATAATAAATAACGTTGTGTGCAAACGTTCTTAACAGCAGTGTTGTTCTGTCATTTTCTTCTGATTATATTACACAGCTGTACCCTATCACAAGTATGAAATCTGGAAAGCATTAGTTTATATCAGACATATCACATCACAGGGCCTCATATTAATGACATCTTGTGTCTGTTACTGTGCAACATTTGGTAATTGTAGTGCCATAGTCGTGAGATGTTACTTGTTGGTGCCTTGTGCAAGTAAGAGATTCAGTAAAATTTTTCCAATGATAGTAAACTTGAACTTAAACTCTTGCGTGCGTGTGTGTGTGTGTGTGTGTGTGTGTGTGTGTGTATATGAAAAAAAAATATTCCTAATATGTGATTATGTCAGGTTCTTAACACTTGATTCTTTACCACCAAGTATTAGGTAGCAAAACAGTTTTAGTTAGTTTGATGCGGTGCACCCAGTCTGGGGATGTCTCTTGCTTAGCACCAACTATGTTAAGAGAGGCTACAGCCCCCAGTAACACTTAAAATATTGTCATGCCATGTATTTCAAAGAGTTGCATAATTGGCATGGTTCATGTGGAAGTGCCCTGCAATGGATTATTGCATCGATGCTACCAGGAATATACTTCTCAAATTTTAGGGTTTGGATATTGAATGATGGTAAATGCGTGGGTGAATGGTTCTTAATGCTTCTTTTTAGAATTATATGCTGTTTTGCTGCATTTACAATTTAACATCTATTCTCTCTGTTCATTCAATTTTTCAAGCGTTGAGCTGAACCACACATAACCTTTCTGGTGTGTGTCACATGTGATGTACAAAATACAGTAGTACAATTATTCAAAACCTTCCAATAAGAAAAAAAGAGTGCAACCGCTTACTAATTACATCTGTAAGAAACCTTTGGTAGAATACTTATGTTATATCTTCTCTAAACCTAATCTACCTAGTTCAACTAAAACACAAAATGCTTGTCAAAAAACTGATTGGATAGGTGGTTAAAGTCAGTTAAGGTCAGGTCAGGGAATCACACCACGTGACTGTAGTGCCATAACTGACGCTCCCTCACAATGCAGGTAATGTGCCTCATTCAGGACTCCATAGGCAACTGCTCATTCAACACAAAGTCAAACCAGTGGTACCCAAGGATTCTTTGAAGAGACACTGTTCTGAAGGAGTCCAGTCTTCTTCTCGGGTCACTGCAAAGCCAGCCATGCTCAATTAAGACAACTAGAGGAGACATTTTTGAAAAGCTTGACAATTTTGTCAATGTGTATGGATTTACGTGGGGCAAATATTTTGGCATTTGTACTGGGTTGAAAAATCAATGACTGGAGACCATAGTGGTATAGTAACTCATATTCAGGCTGTTGCTCCTGTAGCAACTTGGATTCCCTGTAGCATTCACAGTGGACCTCTTGCAAAAAGTGCAAACCAGCTGGTCTAAAAGAGGTGTTGGACAGTGCTGTCAAGAGGTTAATTTTATTAATACAGGGTTTGACCACTAATATATTTAATGTGCAAGATAAAAATCAAGGCAATGATTTAAAACCTTGTGTTTTTGTGTTAATGTTTATAGAAGAGAAGAATGCACAGGTTTGCAAACCAGCTTGACCTAGTGGACTACACCAAACATGATATCAAACAGCATTTCATACATTTGGCTTTGCAGTTTCTTTTTTCCTGCAATTGATGCTGCACAATATTGGATTCACAATCCTTTCAATTGTTGCAACAGTACCTCCACTCTTCTTCTCTCACTAAGTCAGCAAAAGAACTTGATGGAGATAGCCATGAGTAGAGATTTAAAAAGTGTGTATCGACACAAATTGCTGGTGGATTAAGTTCACATACTGAATATCCAGACTTTTCAAACATGGCTGTGAGGTTTCTACTGCTATTCCCAACCACATACAGTATCTCTGTAAGAGCTCTTTCTGCATTTAAACTAAAAGTGCAGACATAAGCTGTTCTCAGAAAGTTTAAAACTAAAACTGTCATGCATTTCACCAGACCTACTGAAAGTGTGATCCTAGAAGCAAGCCCACCCACTACATTAATGGTGAGTAGAATAAATTGACAAAGAATAGAATTAGGGATGCTCCGCTCTATCGGCAGATTTTTACTAAAAAAGACTCGGATCAGTTATTACTGCTACAGATATTACTGTAGTTGAGCCAGCTTGTCTGTTTTTTTGTCTCTTTGTTTTTTTAGCAGACTTCCAGCAGTGTAAACAAAGAGTGGTCAAAGCTTGTTTTATCATAGAGCTTTGCCTTTACATTAAAGAAAGTGGAGTAACAAACTGAGAAAACGTAATCGAAGAAGCCATGTGCTTTTAGACAAATGGCAAAGAAAACTACTTGAAAGAATTCGGACCTTTTTGGGTTTTTTTTTTAAATTAGAACGGACAAGATTTCAGTTTGTACAGCGAGACAGTTTTAAGTGTGGCAGCTTACATTTTTAAATGGAAAAAGAAAAGATAAAGAAGAATTTGAAATTGCTGCTTTGTAAACAATAGGCTTGTTAGCTTAACAGTAAAATGTATCTTTTACTTATAAACCTGTTAAGCATGTTAGTCTTGTGTTTTCTTGATAAACAACTTGATGAACATTTGATACATTTGTGGCTTTTTTAAAGATTCTACTTTGTTTATTATTTATTTCTGTGTGTCATACAGTATACGTTTTTGTAAGAAACAAGTACTACATAATTAAAATAATAATTTTATAATTACACCTCAAGAATTATGAATGTCTAGCTGGTACACTGAAGAAAAAAACACCTTTATTAATATAGTAAATATATATTTTAACAGAAAAAACTGGACGCAATTAATGATTTAAAATTATCAAAGCCTATAAATACATGGAAATTTACATTTAAGCAGTGTTTAATTGCCAATATTAAGTAATAGATTGTGTGAGAATATATATATTTGTTTTTTTTTTGTTGTTAGAGAAATTGTGAAAACTACAGTTAATAACAGTGGTGTAATTATAAAAATGCCAAAGGTGGCACTAAAATATAGAAATTAAGGCTTCTATGTGTCTGGTTTTGCAGGAGTTTAGTGTAAAACATTTTTAAAGGGATAAAGGAAAAAAAATAAAAATTGGGATCGGAATTGGCTGATCAAGTAATATGAAATCTGCGATCGTTATCAGCTTAAAAAAAAAAAAACTTGATCAGAGTACCCCTAAATAGAATAAAAAACAGTTATACTTTTTGTTATCATGTTTATATACTACATGACAATTATTGGTACTATTATGAACAAGGCATTCTTAAGGCAGCACACAGAGTCCATGGAGCAGAAAAGGGGTACCAAGCCTTGAAAAGTTTGGGAACCACTGATACAGACTGATATGTTAATCTAAGATTTATTTTCATATTTGTTGGGCTCACTCTCCAGATGACGAGCTTGGCACTATCAGATAACCTTGGAGCTGAACCAATTCTTCTCCAAATTGAAAAGAGGCATTTGATGCAGTTTGGGTATGTAGTAAGGATGGCCCTTGCCCCATGGAAGGTGTATAAGTCTTGGTCAGTTGGAGAAAGAGCCAGGGTGTGCTGGAAGGATGATATATTTTACTTGTCCAGGGAACATTTGCATATTCCCCAGGTAAATTTGGAAAAATGTTGTAGGAATGGGTAGCTCTGGTCAGCTCAGCATAGCATTTTAGTTTGGGAACACTCACTAAAATAAGTAGAAAGAAAGTGATGATGATGATGGTAATTTGCTTCCTTACCTGTGATAGATTTTTATCCTAGTTGGAGGGGTTTTCTGACTTGTTGGCTCCAGCTCCTTGTCACCCTCCATTGGATTAAGTGGGTTAAGATAGTGGATGGATTACCTTTGTGTTCCCTTCTTTAAATCTGTTGGTTTGTGAAGAGTATTTAATTAGTAAATAGGTAAATAATTAATATAAAAATAATAGGCGAAAAAAGTAATGACAGCAGCTATGGAAATTTTTATCAGTTAACATATTCCCAGTACATTAGCATCAGAGACAGCTTAGTGTTAGTTGTTTTAATGCATCGGAACATTTCTTACTACTTTCGTATCTTGGGTTTTACTTTTCATTTGGACAAGTGCTCTTTGCTTACTCTTGTAGCCATTTTAATTAAAGGATAACAATCAGGATCTATGCATCAGCCGGTAAAGGCACGTGACGACCATTTTCCCCCCTCTCCTTTCTTTCCTGCTGTCTTTTTCAATTCAGTTTAAGTAATATGCTGCAGATATGCAGACGCGTGGACCTGATTGGCGGCTAAACACGCAGACTAAATTCCGGATTAGCTGCTGATAAGAACATAAGAAATGTTAAGTGCAAGAAGAGGTCATTGGGAGGGATGGTTTTGTATTTTTTTTTGCTTGGTTGACTGATCTGTCTGTAAAAAAGAACACACATGGCCAGTTTGCTTCATTAGCAGGTTAGCCGCCCTCGTTATCCTCTACCACAGTCATATCCATTTGTATCAGTATAAAGTGCCCTGCCCCCAACCCTTCCTCTCCTCATTCATCCTTTCTTCTTTAATTTGGTTTAATTCAGTGAATAATCTGAAACCTCTCAGGAAGTGTCCTGTTTGCTTCTAAAGATGTTCTACAGCTAAAAGATTTCTTATTCTTTTGGGTTCTGAGCAGTGTTGGAATGTTGAACCTTTGTATTGTAAGGCAGTAGGTAGAAAAAGATGCTCTATAAGTGTTCTTCAGTGAAGTACCTCAGCAATTGTTGATTGTTATTTTTTTTTATACTGGCTGTTTGACAGCCACCTTTTAATTTTTTTTTTATGCATAATGTGGTTGAACAGGTGCGGTTACTGAAACAAATGTTTGTTTGCATTCCTCTGGTGATCACAGTTACTTGAGGGCTCTAGTCTAACTCTGGTCAGAGGTCTTAAAGCTTTAGCTGGATTTTCAAAAGCCCGTCTGGCAGTATAGTTACAAAACAGAAGGAGTGGCAGAAATTCACAGCACTTCATTGTTTATTGGTTAAGGCAAATGTGAAGTCTACACTTCCCTCTGTGTCCCTCAGTGCAAGCCATCTGAGGTTACGTTGGCACACCACACAGCATAAAGATCACAAAATAAGAATGACAAGTACATTTAAAGGAACAGTGGAAACCGAGCAAGCAAGAGGAGGCCATTGAGTGAGCCTACCCAGCTAATTTCCAGTCCATTAATAAAATACAGAGCTTGCAGCTTCACTTTGACAAATATGTGGAAAGCGTGACCCTAAAAACTACCACTGTCGTGATTTAGATAATATTATTTGTGGCTTCAAAGTATATTTCAATTCAGGACCAGTCTTTACTTTTATAACTTTGAAAAGGCCCAGAAAGAGTGTGAGGTCCCTGTTTTCTCAATCTGTTATTCATTCCAAAAATCAAGACCAAGAAAGTGCTTTGGCCTTCTGCTTCATGAAAGATTCTGCCCTCCCTAATCTTGTCCTAGGACAACAACAATATAATATAAAATACTCACCTGCCACTGTCCCTGGTGTTAATTGTACCTGGAAGGATACTTCACACCAGAAGTGAGAGTCCCACAGGAGGCTTCCACTCCCATCATACCAGATGAGTGAAAAATGATAAAACACAAAAAGATCTATAATATGACACTTCTTCATGTTTACATTTGTATGTTTTCATACCCATCATATGCATTCTCATTTAGCCCCTCATATACTGTACATGAGGCAGGGCTCTATGAGTGAGTTACAAGTGATAGTGCTATCTAGGAAGGCCAATATGGAAAATATAATTATTAATGGAAGGTTATTGGCACTGTAAACATTAATTTTTTTACTTTTATATGTGTTGTTATTATAGACTGACTTCCTGCCAAGGGTTGCTTCCTGCCTTTTGTTCATTTTTGCTAGGATAGACTCATACTCTGCCTCCCCATGACCATGAGTTTAGAAAATGGATGAATGGGTTAATGTCCTGTCAAGATGCAGCTTCTTATACAGTGGCCTCCTAATCCCAGTGTTTTCCTGATGTTTCTCAAGCTCGCTTCAGAAAGGCTATCTTTTATTTCTCATGAAGTGACAGCTGTGAATGCCTCACTTTCCATATCTGCTCAAGGGAATATTTTCTTGTATCTTTTTCTAAAGGATAAGTCAGGCATTTGGGAATGTCACAGCTAAATAAATGTGAACAAGTCTAATAAATAGAATTATGACACATTCCAGTATTGCAGCTGCTTTTGTCATTGACACAATGGCCCAGACAACTTTTGAACATTAGCAGATGTTTGTGAATCTCATTGCCTTTTTTGTTGAAAAACTTCTATTTCCATTTTAGGAAAATGTGTGTGGCTAAAGCAGTGAACTGTAAAACACAAAGATGCATCTCCAGTCATTATCCTTGACTCATGGAGTGACCCTTTAATGAGTCACATAACCTGCCTGTGTGCTCCAGTTTTAGAAATATTGAAACGGTACAACAAATCTTATGTAGTATCTTTAGAAGGAGAAGACATCTACTAAAAAATCTCTGATTCTAGATAAATATTATTTTGAAGTTAGATATTCTATTCTCTCATCCTTCACTACGTTCATTTAGGCATCTATGACATACATTGTGCTTTGGAAGATGGCATAATGTATGTCTACAATATAAAGCTGCTCATTTTAATTTTACAGTTGCAGGGTGCACCTGACCCCATAGCATTGGGTGCAAGTCAGGATCCAGATCCTAGTCATCCTGATGCAATACTGCTGCTATATTGGCTCTTTATGTGGTTTAGTTCATAACAGTACAAAAGGCCTCAACAGCCCAGTGGTTAAAGTAAACTTGTCTGGAAACCGTGGTGTCTTTTTGATTAATTATTTGAAATTAGATGTGATTAATAGGTAAATGTAAATTGCTAATTAAATATAAATTCACTGAAAAATTGCAAGTAACAGGGAGGCCTAGTAGCTAAGGAGGAGGCTTGGAGGCAAGGGCAACAGGATTAGTCCATTCTGCTGTTTTACTCTAAGTAAGTCACTTTGCCTGCGTAAGCTTCAATTGTAGTATTATAGAAATAACTATATTTTAGTGCACACTCACACAAATAGTGCATTGTGGGATGATGTTCACTATTAAAGAAGCCTTCTAAAATTAAGTGTGTTTATGTGTGCAGCTCCCATATACCCTACCTACTTCCTCCCAAATGCCAAGCATCTCTTTAGGTGCACTGAACATCCACATATGGCTTTGTGTAAATGGTCCAAAATGTCATGGGATTCTGAACACAAGCCACTTTTAACTTGTTACAGATAATGTCTTCGCTGCCGACAAGTGCCTAACTCATACTGTTAGGTCTTGGATATTCCTGTCAAGAAATACATATTCCAAATACTCAAAACCTGTTTTTTTCCTTGTCTTGGATTTTGATGAAACAGCTTATTTATCTGCTTTACGATTTCAAGCTGTTGTGTTTAGGGTGAAAAATTAACCAGGCCAAGTTAAGGAATATTCCATTGTAACAAATACTTTATCTCTAAACCATTCTCTTTCCTAAAGTGAACCCCTCCCTTTCCTACAAACTTGCATCATATGAATTGATCTTTAGTATTTTTGGTGACACTTTCAACCAAGGTTATCTACAAAATCTGTATTCATTGCAATTGTTTACATGTATGTTTGTTTTTTTTTCCTTTTTTCATTTGGAACATAAGTAGGTAAAGTGACTAGCCCAAGGCCAGTGAGTCAGAGGTAGAAAGTGAAGCAGCAGCTTTTCTGGTATAATGTTAAATGACTTCACCACCACACCACACTGAAAACTCACCTTAGATCTCTGCTTCTAACTCACCCACTGAAGTACACCTACTTGCCCTAGGTCCTGTCCCCTTTCCTCCATTGACTATTATTTTCCCAAGAATACAGTAGATTGGCATACTTATTGTATATTTATTTTGTCCAGATAAACTTACAGCTAAACCTACATTCTCTTTTGGTGATGGTTATTGTGACTCTCATCATTTTTGTTCTGGTTTGGAAAAAAGTGTACTATAGCTGTGTAACTGTATAGCGCTACTCTAGAATGTCACTGTATACTGTAAAATAATAAACCTTGTTTGTAAATGTGTATTCTTTACCAGTTCATTTTTGCAAGGAACAGAAATTTAACAAGTTACTGGTAATGGAGCAAGGCTACATATGCATCAATCAGTCATTTTAATTCTGTCCCAAAGCGTTTTCACTTCCATGACGTACAACATGGTATACAGGGACATGCATTGTTGTCATCCCTGTATGGCACACTCCCATAAAGCGAGTCAGCCATGGGCTTTGACCCTGGTACCTTGTGTATTCTTACATCCGCCTTAGCTGCTGCAACAACTGTCCTGCCAACTGTTTACACTAATGTCATTGAAGAAGTAACTCAACAGCTTACGTTGTTTTATTTTTATATCATATTGCAGCCCCAATTGAAGAGATATAAAACTCCTCTGGAAGGAGTGTGTGTCGCCTTCAGGGAAATCTCTTTGCTCGGCTTATGTCAGTGAAGCTGCACGCACTGCGGTCTCAAGCGGTGGTAAACGGGGGGTTGGGCCTGCTCTGGCTCACATTCTTGTCACTTGCTGTTGGTTGCACTCGTCCCACTGTATATTGTTTCTGTCCAATAGCTTATTGCTCATCTTCTCACTCCTCCCCTTTTCTCTTACTCTCCTTGTTTTTTTTTTCTCCCCTTTCAAACATAGCTTCTTTATCCAGTGCATGGCTTCCTGTGGTCAAAAGATGGTGAGGCAGGCGCTGATCACATCCGACAGATGTATTGGTTGTGAGGATCACATTACTAGAGTAATGCTGGGTTGCTCTTATGCTGTAGGCCGGCATAAACTCTGCATTCTGATTCAAAAACCCAGTCCTGGGATGGCAGGACCAGAGGCCAAAGAAAAAGCGGATATGTTTGATGTATGGCCCTCCAGTAAACTAAATAAAGACAGCGCCCACTCATCACACAGCTGGGTGTACTGTTCGGACAAATAGTTTTAGAGAGTAAAAAACAAAAGAAATACACCACAAAGTAGTAGCAATAATTAAAAAAAAAAAACCATGTTGTTCAGAGTTTCCTTTTGTTTGCCAAAAGTTATATTTCTACAGCATGCTACTGTAACCCTTGGCATCACTCCCATAATGGGTGAGAGGTGCTTGGGTGTGCTACTTTTTGAAAGAGTTTGGGCAGCTTCTGGCAGCTGATATGTTTGATTTGAGTCACAGCTTGTAGTTGTCCTGTTAAGAAGCCTAACAGGAAGTTGAGGTTGGGCCCCTCTTCCTATCTAGCCACTTTGTTGACAAAATGTTGGGGAAACACTAAGCACTAATGAAAGATAATGCTAAAGCATGAGACAGTTTGGAACAGGTAGAAATTGTGGCTTAAAGGTAGAATTAAAAAACACATGCTTCAGTAATTTAACTTTGTCCTGTCACTAAGACCCTTGCTGCATTGTAAAACTCATTGTACGTTCTGTCCCACACTGTAACCTTGAGCTTCTCATCTCACTTCCTGCAGTGTTGGATTTCTTCTTTAAATTTTAACTGTTTTAAGTCAACCTGCTACTGTATCATCATCATTTTCATTCTGCTTTTTTGTTGAGGGCCATGACAGCAACAAACTGAAATGTGTTAGCCAGCACCTCCCTGTCCTCCGCAATCTAATCAAATCAAGTAGCTGTTCATCTTCAAGTCACAGAGAGTGAGCTCATGCAGGTAGCTTATTTTGGAAGCTTGTATTACTTGTACTCTTTGAACTACGTTGTCTGGAGACCTGTATTCTTGATAGAGTTGCCCATGACCAAATGGTGCAAGGGGAGGGCCAGTCCAACACTCCACTGTTCTAATAAATCAAAGATAACTCTCTGGAATAGGAATTATGGGAGCATCTGCTGGCTGAATGATCTTCCTGCCCAAGTAGGGCTCTTTCCAGAATATATGTGTGTAAACCCCATGTGAGATCTCTACACACAAGGCAGATGCAGTGCTAGTCAGGTGACGGGCAAAAGTGGGACAGACTCAGGCATATTAAATAAGCTTAGATGGCACTATATAGCAGCATCTTCATTTGAATGAGTAAGTATTTGGGATGAATTGTATTTAATCACTATTAATGCTATTATTGGCACAGAAAAGCATGTGTCTCAAAGTAATCCACAAATATGTCGATGAATTGTTAGCTAAAAATCAGAAGGTTAAGGCGAGTAAAGGTAAAAAAAATCCACAAATAAATCAATAAAGCTTTTTGTTACTTAGCACTTTTAATTTTTATCCAAAGCCCAAGTACAAGACAAAGGGAAAAAATACTCAACACAAGAAGCCTGTGCAAGCATATCAGCTGCCCCCACCCAGCAAAGAAAGCAGATCGATTCCAGGCAGTGAGCAGTAAGCCAGGCCACAGTTAAGCATTGTGGCGTATGCATGAGCCTGAGTCAAATCACATTTTCCTTTTAGTCTTTCAGGAAGATCTCTAAACCCCAGTAGCCGCCCACCCCAAACCCCCAACCACCACGCACGAAATACACCAACACCACTACTACTTTCCACACCACTCCGCTCATGGCTTAGGGTGACACACATGGGACCATGTAGTAATTGCCTTCCTGCTCTGAACTGCTGAAACCTTTATTGGATTGGCATAGGGTTTCAGGGACTGTGTTTAACATGCAGTCAGTCACTGCAGTGCAAACAGAACCTGTGTTTAAACAGCCACCCATTAAGCCAAGAAAATGCAGGAGGATAAAAGGTGGGGGTATCAGAAGGTGGCACTGACTGCCCTCCCCCATCTCATTTACTTCCCTCCTCCTCTCCCTCTCTCTTTCTCTCTCACACACTCATACATCTCAATCCAGCCTTCTACTTAAGCAAAGCAGGAGAGCAAGGAAGGGGTGGGGGGTTGATCTTCTAGGCCCAGCAAAGCCCAGCCACGCGAAGCACTCATTAATATCTCATTACATTAGTACTGCAAGAGGATAAGCAGCAGCTGTGGGCGGGTATCGCAATCAGCCTGATTTTAACACTTGCTGGACAGACCACTAGGTAGTGAAATGGCATGGATATGCCACATAGAGAAATACTAAACGCTTACCCAAAGGAAGAGAGAAATACCCCTCAGTAGCCAATGGAGAAGCTCTATGTACTGTTCATAATGCTTCTGTTTGCTTCTTTTGGTCCCTAAAGTATGTGAGAGGGCATTATGTCAAACTAATACCAGTTGACAAAATGTTTACATTTTTGTGTGGCACAAAGTACTGAAGACATCAACCTGAGCAGGTAAAGTGAAATTACAAAAATAACAAACATTAGTGGTGTTTCAGAATTTACCACTGAACAAATTCCTTATATGCTTTCAGTAGACTAAATTGTAATGAATAGGATTGTGAATTTTCAGGCATGGAAGCCACTTCATAGAAGGATGAGGAATTTATAGTGTTTTACACACATCTCTACAGTTGGAACACCAGGATATTTAGCGACTTGCTCAGATTCACACAGCAAGACAGCAGTGGAACCTGAAATGACAACCTTATGCTTTAGAACAGTGTTTCTTAAACTTTCTAATATGAAGAACCAAACTAAAAAATCGGTGCCATATTGGGGCCCAAGAAGAGTATCATAATCACATATAATAAAAAGGATAAATATAAAATAAAAAGATAAAACTGGGAAGCTAATGTATTGTTAAAGCATTCCTCTGTGTATCCATATTCCAAATCTGTTTCTTCAGAGCAGGGTCATGGAGAAGATGAAGCCTATCCCAACAACCACTGGGTGCAACGCAGAACCATTTCCTGAGCAGAATGTCACCCCATTACAGGGTGAGCACATACAAATACACACACACACACACACACACACACACACACACACACACGGTACAATTCAGCACTGCCAATCTACCTAACCTGTATGTCTTTGAAGTGTCAGAGGAAACCGGAGCACTAGGAGAAAGCCATCATGGGCATGGGGAAAACATGCAAACTCTACATAGAGAACGCCTGGAGCTAAACAACTATTATCATTCAAAACAGGAATAGATTTCCTGAGGTGTGACATTGCCTGTAGAAATGCTTAGCTTTAGCTTAGTAAAACTTGGAGAGAGAATTTCTTTGGGTGTGGTGTGAGGAAATGATAATTTTTTGAAAGCTTAGTATGAAAGATTACTTAGCTTTGTCATTTGACTCATGATAGCAGTTAAAGAATTGTCTTAAACAACACTAAAAAATATTTTTCAAATATTTCCACCTTTAACAGTAAATTGTTCCAAGTTAGTTCACGAATAGTTTAACATACTCCTGAATCAATTTAAAAGTTTGAATAACAAAAAAAAAGTTAAATCATTCTTAAATTATTCTTGTGTGACACCTTGGTGGCAAAACATCTTTTTATGGCCCATAAATATGTACTAACCCAGCTGATACCAATTTGCACAAATAGGAGGTGGAAGTTTTAACTACTTTCAGATTTCAGCTGGTTTTCTGCCCTTCCTTGCCTTGATGTACTGCTTTTTCTTAGTGTGTTCAATACTTTTTCCCTGTGTCATGCTACTTTATTACACATACCTTAATTACTACCTTTAATGTTGTGAATTCTTTATATTTCTGGATTTTTTGTTTCATACCAGTGTCTGGTGAGAATTTCATGTGAACAGCCTCATTGGAAATATATTTGCTAAACAAATGTTGACGCATTGAATACTTATTTCCCCCACTGTATATACATTATGTTTACTTAATACAGGCGATAGGATATTTTTCACTGAATAATTTGGTGAACACTCCAGTTTGAAATGTTTAACTCTGTTGTCAAACGTACTCAATGTCTACTGCCTGTTTCAACCTTTTGATATTTTCTAATGTTCCTACAGTTCTCAGTGGTCTAACTACTGTATCTTTTGGTCTACCAGTAGATTGATATTTATCAAACTATACTAAAATAGTATGGCAAGAAGGAATTCTTCTTCACCAAGGTATATTAAACTAAATTCAAAGTCTTCTTTGCACCTCAGTTGCAGATTTGGATTCAGTGTATGCCAACCAGTTGTCAATGACAACTGAAACTTTATTAAGTACGAATCACTGCCACGACACTATACTGTATATACCCTTACTGTATTGGCTTGACCCTCATAAAACCCCAAAAATGGTCACATCCTTGTGCTACACCTGTTATTTTCATTTCATCATTTCAAACTAGCACCGCAGTCGCTTCACCTCATAAGTTTGTCATTTCCTGCTGTCTCGTCCTTTCTTATATGTGTCTTTGCTGTCAATATTTTGAGTTTGATTCTTTCACTGATTATGAGATGGAAGGATGGGAATGCTTATATTTCAGTGCCACAGAAACAAAATCTGTCTGTGATGCGTCATTGGCATTGTCACACATGCTGCACTGCTGTAAACATCACAATAGATAGTGGGCAGCTTATCACTTGATACAGAATTTGTGCTTGGAATGACTTGGTTAACTATACTCTTCAATTATGTTTTGACCCATCACAGACCACAGCCCATTATTTAAGAAACACTGCTTTAAAGTCCAAAACTATAAATAAGGGGTTGCATTGTCTTATTTCACTTGAGAAATAGGTTTGCATTTGATACACTTAAGTGTGGTCCTCCAATCATCTTCTTCAGTGGGCAGTATCCTTAGGGTCAGCAAATTAGCAAGATCCTAGCTTAACATTCATTAACAGCCTTCTTGTAAGTAAAATTTTATATAGTAATTAGCCATACTGAAAAAAGAAAATTACAGTTTATCGGGCACTTTTGAAACTGCTGACCCAGGCTGATGTCCAGACAGAATTGTACTTGGAATAATAGCAATCTCCTTTGATCATGTGTTCAAATCACAGGATGTCATTAATTTTGTTAGCAAATTTAGATAAACTCCTAAGTAGTCTGGCTTTTTTCTTTGAGTGAACGCTCACAACAAACATGGATAAGCCTCAGCAGAGGCTAGGGTCACACTAAGCAGTCGCAAAACTTTTTATACATGCTCATGTAAGACATGTAGCTATACAATTCTGTAGAGTACAACCAGGAAAGTGCTATTTATTTTTGTTACGATCACTGCACATCATTTTGTTGGCATCTTTTGTACTGAATGTGTAGAGTGACCTCTGATTTAGAAATCTACCCAACATAACACCTATCACAGAAACATTGGGAACAACAGTGCATTCACTAAAGCAAAAAAATGGTCCTTGGCTGGGTTTGTGTAAAATGGGATATGCAGAGAGTACAGGTAGTACAAGTCAAGCTACAAATAACAATAGTTTTAGGAAGGTCAAACACAGCCTTAGGTAAAGGAGCAAATACCTGAGAAAATGCTTGAGTGTGAATAGGGATGAAATTTGAGAATATCATTATTTGAGGGCTAAGAAGGAAAGGCAGGTCTGTGGTTTGGTTTTTGAAAGATGAGACAAACACACATGTATAGGGAGCCTCAGAGATCAGGCTGCACATTGATTAACCAGAGAAGGTCAGGTTCCAAGGGTGTCTCTGCCAGTACAGGCTCATACAGTGCCCAGCCTCTGGTGGCTAAATTCTTACATTATGCTCTTATTTTTTTTTATTTTTTTTTTTTTAAAGCTGTGAAAGTGCTGTAGCTTTTTTTTTTTTTTCCTCGCACTACTTGAAAATGTATCTCAACTGATAACAATGCCATCTCTCTGTTACAACTCCAGATGGCATGTGTCATGAAAAGCTAGGGCACAATGATGTTTGGCATGGACATTTAAAGTGTATCTGAAGAGATGGACTTCCCACTTTAAAGTTGCTGTTCAAACCCTGCCTCTGACTCACTATGTGCTCAGGGGTGCAACTGAAAAAATACAATTAAGAGGTTAACTATATGAAACTATTTTATGCTTTTTGCTTTGTGATGGTACTCTGTGTGAAAGGTACTATATTAAATAAAATAAAAGTAATGTTTAAAGTGGTGGTCCTCTTTAAAGTGGACTTAATTTTTGTGATTTGAATTCTGCATATACAGTACCTCATTTTTTGACCACTACATGTTACCAGTTAAATTAAGCATGTTGGCATGCCCTAAGAAATACCAATCTATAACTGAGAAATACTAAGAGGGACAAATACAAATTCTTGGCATTATACATTTTTCCCCAGTGTTTTATCGTGGGTTTGGATTATCATGTAATATGCCTTATCATCTTACCATGTTTTGTATTATATTCTTTTTTTCATACATAAAATGCAGTGTGATGATTGTTAACTGGGAAAGACACTATATAAAATAAGGCCAAAATGACAATGTTCTGAAACTGTAGAACTCTTAACAGTTTACATTTATGCGCCCTAAATTACAGGAAATGGAGTGTTGTGTTTGATGCTGTAGTTCGTGCCAATGCATAATATTTGCCCAATTTTGAAACTAACAGCTGAGGAGTGTATGGAATAAGGATTGTGCACAGCGTACACCAAACAGTATTACCACTAAAGTATGGCCTAACATTTTAGCTATAATATTATCTTGTGTCTCCTCTGCTTCCTTTTGTGGTAGGCCTTTTATGTATTATAAAACAGCATTTAATTAGCTAACTCATCTTGTGTATGGTTTTTAAAGAACTGCTAGAGGACTGAGTTTTTTGGGGGTTAAGCACAAATTATGCATATTGCGTAGCCTTCCAACTTCCATTCTTTGAGAGCTGTGGCTGAAAATTCTCTTTTATTGGCTGTTCCTCTCTGTGCTAGAAAAACTAAGAAAAGTGTACTGCATGCCAAAGTGTAGAGAAAGAAAGTTAGAAGCCAACCATGATCAACAAGTGAGGTTAAGGATAAAGTATGTTTTCTTCTCATGCCATTATATTCAGAGTAGAATAAGTTTGGAACTTTAGATTTTAATCCCAAAGTAAGAAATGACAAGTAAATAACATTAAAACATTTTCTGCATTCAAGGCTAGTGCCAAATGAAATTAGTACTTAAGTTTTTTTTTTATTCACAAGACTCTGTGTTTATTGCAGTTACACTGTATTTGTGAGCATCCGATACTGTATGATAATACTGTAGATACAGTTCATTGTGTCGAAATAGTGGCACTAGTATTTTCCCTTACTCATGCTTAAAATTGTATTATTTGACAGAATTCATCAGCAAGTTTCCTTTCTTATCCATGTTTTGTTCTTTTCCATTAATTAGACCTGTTGTTCTTGTAAGTTTGAAAGTTTTGTAGTTTGTTTGTTAATTAAAATATACCCAGAGAGGAAATTTAGGGTCTCAAAATTCATACGTAGTAAAGATCATCATCTTGCCTTTTCAAAATTAGGTGATAATGTCACGCTGTATTCTGCTCATTCAAATACCACCTAGGTACATAGCCTTCATCTGTAGGAGTAATCCACACTGCTCAGTTCTGAATGCTGAGATAACCCTCTGCAGTTAACAGCATGCATTATGGAAATGCTTTTTAGGTTAAAAGCTGTGTATTATTTTAGGTTCATTCCTTAAATGTCACAAAATGAGTGTTACGAAAGGCAAGAAGTTAAAAGTGATAACCTGTGTTTATGTGCTTCTGCTTTGTATTGGGCCTGGATTGAAACTACAAGTTACATGGCCAGAAAGTATCATTTACCACCCAAAAACATCATAGTACAACAACTGGTACAAGTAGCCATTATTTCTTTCTTATTACTTGGCTAACATTAGAATTTCCATGACGGGTACTGCTTATGACAACTTCAAAACACTGTTACTTAGGCAATAGTTTTAAAATCAAATAGGACAGTATTTTGCATAGTTCCTTTCGCAAGATTTCTTGCATCTTTTTGGAGAGAGGTTTACAGTAATAGTAAGTCTGCCATCTTAACTGCTAGATGGTAAATTTAGCCTGAGTGATCAGTACAGTGTTGACAGGGATAAAGCCTGCCAGTTGTAGATGACTGCTGAAATGCTGGTAAAGCTTTCATTGCTGAACCAGTATGTGTTGAATCTGTAAACCAGTGCTTGACAGATCATTTGAAGTCTACAGTAGTTGGTGTACAGAAGGGCATCTTTCAGTGCTGTCCTGAAGGCATGACAAAAAGCAGCTGATTTTTTTTTTCCCCAAGAAATGACATCTGTTGGGAGATAGTGTTAAAACCAGGAATGGCAGTCAGTGCTTGGGTGAGGAGTAGCCTTAACATTACAGAGTTACCAAAGCCTTGGTGGAGCAGAATGGTTATACTGTACAGTAGATGAGCCTTAGGAAAGAAGTCTTTTTCAAAAGAGAAGTCCACTTTGGTCTTAATACTTGTCTAGAGGACTACAGTGTATAATGCCAGCGGGGGACACAGCCTTAAACGAGATTCTGTATTTAATGTGCTAAAGAATTACTGGCTAATGTTGGTGTTGAGTAGTTTTCATAATAGCCATCAAGGCAGTAGGCAGTGTGGACTAGTGGCTGGATTTGAAAGATCAGAACTAACAGTTCAGCTCTTATAATGTGACTTAATTTAGCAAGCACACTGCATCAACTATGCTTATAATAGCATGTAAGCTGTACTATACTAACAACTCCAGACACTCCTGGGTTCAGTTCTTGGCCTGGTCACTTTCTGAATTATGTTTACACATGGTTTTAGTGCCAGTGCATGTTTTCTCTAACTACTCTATGTTCTTAACACATCAAAACAAAGTGTTCAGTAAGTTAACTGCCATCTTGTAATTGGCATGTTGAAACTTTGCCTCCTAGTAAACTCTATCCAACACAAATTTGTTGTCTGATTTTTCTCCTTATGCTGCCAGGGCAGGGACCGGGTCCCATCATCTGTATATTAGATTGAGAATGGATTGATAGCTATAAAACACAGGTAATTATCAGTTGGGACTGATGCTATATATGAAGGCCTTAGTGGAATAATACAATGGAAGAAGCTGGAGTAAAATTAATACAGATGTTTCAGTAGAACATTACAATAAATTAATAATGTGAGGATGGCATCTTGTAGAAACTGACATCAAAATTCACAGATTAAGACTGAGGATGTCACTCCGTAAATATGATAGTAGCAAGTTAAGGTGAACTTCAATAACGTAAATTAATTAAATTTCCATACTGCATGTAGATTGGCTCAGGCCCCAGATAACACCATTGGATTTTTACACATTGCTGTTTAATCTTCTAGAAGAAATAAGTAAATTGTAATTATTATTTGTCTGGAGTGATGTTTTTTTATGACAGAGAAGAAGCAATGATGCAGCTTCTTAAAAAGATCATCCGCCCCCAAAGTCACAGAATATAGGGTGGTCCAGATCTAATTATGCAGGTTTCATTGCGCTATAACTTAAGTTTATTACATAGAAAATCACCCAAAAAATCCCAGACCATCGAGAAGTGTGCGAACTGACGACATGAAGAATCATCTTCGTGCCAAACTGGAATGGTCCCCACATAAATCAAAGTCATCCAGATGATCTGGATCTGCATAATTAGATCTGAACCACCCTGTAAATGCAGCCAGTTGTTTCAGTGTCTCTTTTGGACTTTGATGTGTCCTGCAAGGTAATTCTCTTCCTCATCCAGATGAAGACTGACTTAGAGCCGTACTTGGTAAGATGCATATATATCCATACTCTGTATCAAAGACGCTCTTAGAGAAAGGGTTTGCTTGAAATTGACAATGGAACAGGCTACATGCACATATGCCAAGTTAAAGTTAAGAGTACTGTATTATACCCAGGATAAAAGCAGTTTATTTCCTTTTGTACCTGTGAAACATCTATTCTTGAAATATGGGCTCTAGGATGTGGGGAGTGCAGACACCCCTGTGTGTGCTTCTGACTGGGTAACATAATAAGGCAAGCCATGGAGAAGTTAACTCGGCAGATGAGCTTTTTGTTAGATTCAAGCTTGGCATCTGGCCAACAAGACATTCAGATTCATTTACTGCAAGTGATGCATCTTGATATGGGCTCAGGCATTGACAAGCTGGGGTGTTAACACAATACAGTATGTTAATTTGTAATGCAGTCGACACTCTCATCTCACTGTACCACTTAGACAAATATTCAGGGATATGCAATTTTTGCTGAGAGAGCTGACTGTTCTTTTCATTTCTCATCCCCATCTCATTTTACATCTGCTTCTCCTTGGTGATGGTCACAGTAGTATTAGGCTGAGCAGGCCTCATAAGTTCCCTGCTTACCTGGTAGAACTACCAAGTGCTCCCAAACCAGATGAGATGAAATCTTTTTAGCAGGCTTTGGATCAGTTCCTAGTGCCCTGCTCCACCTTCTTTGAGATGTACAGACTACTTTCTGTCTTTAGTTAAGGATAGAGATCTGCACTGACCAGTAAGCTTCACTAAAGGTTTGGGTCCTACTTCACTTCTATTAGTCAAGTACAGTGTCCACAGTATTGTTGCTGCTGCATCTGCCCATTCAGTTAACACATAGTAAAGTTGACATGTGACTTAGTCGTACATGAAATGTATACATCCTTTCAGCATTTTTCAGAACAAGTTTGCCATCCATCTCCTGTAACTACTACTATCATGGGGGCCTGAGCATAACCTGGCAGCATTGAGTGCAAAGCAGTAGCCAAACTTCAATGGAGCTCTAGTACATTGCAGGGTTCCCTTACTAACCAAGCAACCCAACATGCACATCTCTGTGACTTTTTAAATATACATATTTTACATTTTTTGCCATTTATATTTTTGTTACCATACAGATTTTTTCTCATATTCTGCAGTTTAATTAGCTTGGAGTCAGTGTTCACAAATTTTTGCGTAGATATTTTTTTTCATTGCTTAAGCAGGCTTTTGAATAGTTAGATTTGTGGGTATGGAGTGAATCAAGAGAAGCTCTGGTGTTTGAAGGGGAGTTGAAGCATTTTAGCATATAAAATATCCTAAGAAGTTGCTTTGTTTACTGTGTATATAACCTGATCTGTGTTTTTATATGTGTGCATTTATAATTGGTAATGTTTGTTACATTTAGTTGTTAACCTGTTAGAATACTCTGAGCCCAAACTAAGTGAAGTTCACTATACAGAAATAATTGACTTGACAATACATTTGGAGTTTAAAGGCAGTCTACGTTTACACCATATTTGTTGTCTGTGTAATATTTGCATATTCTCCCTATGTCTGTGTGGGTTTTCCCCGCTACTTTCCCAAAGATTTGCTGATTTTATTAACTAGTAACTTGTATACCCTTGTCAATATGAGTGTGGGTTTGTAATTGACCTGCCCTGTCCAGGGCTGGTTGCCTCTGTGTGTCCAATGATGCCAGGATTGGATTATTTGGGTTTGAAGATGCACTGTGGAGTTGAATGTTTAGCAAAGCTCTCTTTGTTACACCATTGTGAAGTAAATCTTTCATCAGTTGCACAGGATAACTTGTCTGTAGATTTTTCATATATGGCTATTGGTAGATTTTTCTTACATGGCTACCTCATTTTTTAATTTTTTTGGTTTAGCCCCCATATCCTGACTTTCTACCCACAACTTTTGTTTAGCATTACCATGTTACCAGTGGAGGGGCTAAGGGTAGCAGTAACAATCTGTATAAAGAAAATGATTGCAGAAGACATTAGGCTATACTGGCAGAAGCTGAGAAGGATTTGGCATTTTTTATAGACCTGGCATTCTCATCTTCCTGGCTATGTTTATCAATTAAGAGGAAGATAAAATATTCCAGTCTAGGTTTCCAATCCCTTATCCAAAATCCTTGGGGCCAGATGTGTTTTGGAATTCTAAATATTTGGGATTCTGAAACAGTATGAACAAATCCTATGAATTCTAAAAATAAGTGTAATAAATAACATTATTTTTGTGACACAGCATGCATGTTTTCTTATGTACATGCATTTTTTTAAACCAGTACATTAGCTTATTACATTGATTTCAACCTCCATTGCTAAAATGTGTTATTTTTGTGTTTTGGGTTCTTTGCTTGCTTATTTTAAGAATGCACACACATGATGACACCAGTATATTTTGAACTACCCCGTATGTTTTTTTTTTTTTTGCTTAAGCAAATAATACTTCTGTCATTGTGTTTTTTGCCATAGTGATATCACTTGCTTTTGGCCTATAAAGTACACTTTTTAATTTTAAATCGTGGGTCACCACGAACATACAAGCACCACAAGTCAAGTACCGCTGCAAAAAAAAAAAAAAACTGTTTTAACTTTTCAGAGCTTTTGGAACTTGTGGATAAGAGATATTTGCATTGTTTTTAATAAACCGCTTAAATTAGTGATTTATTTTTTCCTGTAATTATGTATGAATAAATTAAAAGTGTATCAGCTCTATGAACTTTCTCAGGTTTGATATTTACAGGATTGCTGTTACTGCTCTGGTTAAAGACTCCTTAAGTGCTGTGCTGAATGCCATTATGCTCCTGAAAGGTTTTTCACAGTTTCAACAATCTTTTGCCAAAATATATATTTCTAACCCACTGATAATCCAAATTCAGCACTGCTAACATTTATCTCAAAATGACATTAGAAGTGAATTCCTGGATCTCAAAAATTGGATGTGAATACAGTAATGATGAAAGACATTTCCATTTTCCACCAAAAAAGTCAGGCTGTATTTCGAATCCTTATAAATGTGCCGTAAAGAGCCCTGGCCGAAATTGCAAATCAGACAAATGGTAGTGCCTGAGATATTGTCAGTCTCTCCTTACTAGGATGGAACGAGGAGTATAACAAGATTGCCAGACTAGACACAGTGCCTAAGGCAGCCTGTATTGTGTAATCCATTTTGTTTTTCTCATGAACAAATTGCATATAACCGTACATTTATACCTGCCGCACCATTCTACTTTGGTTTAAATCCAGTAAGTCAGTCAAGGCTGAAGTAACATTTTTCAGGTTTAGGTCAGTGGCCAGAATGCAAAAGTTTGTAATGGAAAATACTGCAAATCCTACAAGGACTCAGAAATGAAAGAAGCCTGCTTGATAGACATGCTGTCTCAGTCTGTTGGCATGCCTTTCATGGCACGGGTCATAGGCTACTTGACTCCTCAGCTAGAGAACAGAGTAAACACAAGATCACATCCTCTTTAATCCCAAAAGAAAAATGTTGTCAGTCTGCCTCTCTTGAAGTGCTACCGAAGGGTACACTTCAAGCAATTCAGCACAAATGTGTTGTGGTCTGCCCAAATCTAACTGATGCTTTTACTTGAAGCTACATTGTGGCTGCTGCTCTTCCATCTCTTGGCTGCAAGGAGAAGAAATTTGCTACTGGATACATGTGATGTTTTACATTTGTCAGATGTACCTTGTGATGAGTGTAAAGTTTTAAGTTAAATCTGAATTGAGAAGGCACAACTAATATAAGAGACCAAGAGGATACATAGTTAACTCTGATGCATGCAGATCTAAGTTGTAGAGGAGTATAACCAGATTGCCAGGCTAGGCACAAGTACAATAATGCATCCATGAGACAGGTGCTGTCTTAGAAACTGTGTGTCGTGCTTATCTAGGCAGGAGATAAATCAGAAGAAAACGCATCATTCAGGGTCAGATAAGGCCAGAGACTATTCTGGCAGTAGAGGGTGTCTGTGAATCACAGGGCCCATTCATGCACACAACCACAGTCCCAAGGCTAATTTGGAGTAGCCTTTTAATGTAACTCGTATGTCTTTGAGGATATGGGAGAAAGTCAGACTATAAGAGAAAAAACAACTTGGTGAACATACAAAGTCCATACAGAAAACAACTGGTCATGGGATTCACTTAAAGGAAGTTGGATCTAAGTGATGGCTGAACTAATCACCTATAGCAGCAGTTAGGACTTGCCAATATCTGAGAAATCCAAAGATTCAAATGTGGGTGTCATGATATAAGTGTACTTTAAAGTACTTTCAAAGATATTTTGTCTGACAAGAGTATATAAGTTGTGGTGGTGTTTGAAGATATGCAACGCAGCAGTGTATATCTACACTATATTTATATTTTATTTCACTATATCTTATTTGTTCTGTTTTCTACATCTTTGTCACCTCTGGGCAGCACAGTTGCATGGTAGGTAGTGCTACTGCCATACAGATCCTGATTCCTGGGTTTGAGTCCTGGGACAGATACAGTTTTTGTGGATTTTGCATGTTCTCTCTGTTCCTAGCTAGGTTTTTCTCAGTGTAAACTAGTTTCCTCCAACAGCACAAACTCATGCCTTAAGTTAAGTGACAGCATTACACTGGCCTCTTGTCAATAATTGCGGATGTCCCTTATGATTAACTAGTGCCTCGCCAAGGGTTAGTTGTTACCTTGCACCCACCTGACCAAGTGTATGATATGCAGCAAAGATTGAACCTCCCAGAAAGTAAATAGTTGTGAAAGAGGACTAGGATTATTTACTGAACAGTCTGTCGGCCTATCCACCAGCACACGAGCCATGGTGTCCACAGTGATGATGTGAATTTTACCTGTAACAAATACATACAATTGTAATATGGTATATAACTCTAGATATCTAAAAAAAAAAAAACCTTATTATTCACACTGTCAGGCAAAATGATCTTTGCTGCATAATATGCAAAATCTGGTTTATTACTGAGTGTGCATCATAGATTTTTTTTATGTATGTGTAGCCCAAACTGTCTGACACTACACATGAGTTCTCACTATTCCGATTTAGGATGCAGCCTCTCATCTCATGTATTGCACTCTGAAATGGAGGCTGTTGAAGCTGCACCACTTGATCTCCCTCTGCAGTATCTTTCTTCTCAGATATCCTGTCATGTTGATTTTCCTGTCTGTTTCTTATAGGATGTGCCCATTTGTATTGTAATGTGAATTTCAGTATGAATGCTACATTAAATAAAATTTGATATAATTTACAGAACTGTTTTCAAATGTCCTTTTTTTATAAATATTTTACATGCTGCCTAAACTCATTTATAATTCTATGCTGCCTTCTTCATAGTTAGTCATGACAAAAATGATATTGGCGGCTAAACTAATATCAATGACAGCTGCCTGCGCTGCGGTGTGTCTGTGTCAGTCTTGTTAACAAGATCAGCTTAGTGAAAAAAATGCCCTCTCATCTGGAACCAACCAAACCTTTTTTTTTAGGGTAACAAGAAAGAATGAACAAATAATACTGTGGTAGGCACAGCAAATCTCTGATTTGATATTCATCTTTCCTTTATGGCAGCATATGCGATGCACCGATTGTTTGGATGTTGAGGGTAGCTGAGGAGTTCACCTCCTGACTTCTAGTGTGACCTGTAGGCTCGAGTCACACTTCCTGTTTTTGTCTCCAGCGCCTCTTGGTGCTTTGTTCTTCAGGGGAGATTGAGGCCTGTTTGCTGGCTTCCAAAGATTTACGTGTCCTAGTGGGACGATCAGTGGCAAACATCCAATTCCAAGCTGTTTTTCTGTTTAATTCAAAACTTTAAAATCTCTTTTAAGGTCAGAGTTCAAGAGCTAATTAGAGGTGAAAGCCCAAACAAGTACATAAATAACACAAATTATCCTTATCACATGGAAGCCCCAAAAAGCTACTGTGGCAAGACTCTCACCAGTAGTCTGTATGGTACCAGGGTCATGATGTTTTTAGTCCTGCTTCCTTTTTTTTTATTAATCTTTATGGAACCCTAGGCAGCAGCTCTGTAACTAGAAAGCAATGTTCTGCTTACTTGAGTGATCTAGCTGATGTGATGTGGATAATAAGGTGTCACTAAATCTAAAAAAGCAATTCCAGGTGACAGTGTTGAAAGAACAACAGTAAAGTGATTACTGTAAGCAGAGTGTATTTTAGGATTTCAGTAGTTAATGGGGCAATATTCTAAAACCAAAGTGCACCCCGATTATGAAATTTCACAAAACAGATGTGGTCAGGTTCCAAGCGGTTATTTAGAAAAAAGGAATAGCTTGTTAGAAGTGAAGGTGGAAAAAAATGGTATCTGATGAAAAGAAAAAAAATCCATTTCCATCCAGATACCTGTATGAGCAGAAGGAACAATACTAGATGGCTAGGCGACTCACTGAAGTCTTGAGAAATGAAGACTAATAATCATAATAATAAAGGTAAACAAATGCATTATATCAAAGCAGACAGCTAATAATGGCTTCAGGTTAGTGGTCATTTCCTCTTTGTTACTGGCATTTGTGCATTTGGGGGAGGGGCATAAAAGGGGGGTTGCCTTGACAACAGCACCTTGCTGGTGCTCCACTCACTGAAAAATGAATCCCTGCTGTTGGTGGGCAATGCAGCCCAGGCAGCTGCTTTAACTAGATGAAAGCTGCACTTGCCTGTCTGAAGAGCTCCTTTTCTTCCCCCTTGTGGCTCATGATAAAGACAGCAAATTGGATACTTGTGACCTTTGTTGTGTGTGATCAATTGGGGGGTGTGAATGGGCACAAAATTTGTTTTATTTTTTTAACTAATGTTTGATTCAAACATTATACAAAGTCATAACTTCAATAGCAGCTTTTTATAGAGAAGAGGATTGCTGCTCATCATTTAACCACATATTATCATATATTAAGTAAAATGAGACCAACAAGGTGTGGCTTAGAGCTATGTTTGGCTTAGGGAGAGTTTGAGGTGGACAGCCTAGCCTTAAATACTGGTTATTCAAGCATGTAGTTCATATATACCACTCTCGTGCCACTGTGCACATGGGAGCTTTCATGTGATTTGATATTTCAAATTTCCACCTCAGATGATAATTCATAATAATACTGAATGTGGATAAACTGTCAGTTGCTGCTTGATCTTGTTTCTCAAGGCCATTCACTTTTCATGAGCTTGTTGATCTGGGAAATATGTAATCCTCCTTAGCATTTCATCACATTCTCCTCCAGCTGAGTTAAGGCATACCATTTCTGACCCTTTCTATAGTGCATGGTAAAGCATAATTAAAAAAAATCTTCTATGACCAAAAAATGTTGAAACCAGACCAAGGGTGAGATTTGCAATTCTTAATCACTTGATCTTAACAACACTTCAGCAGTATTACCATAGGGTACTGATACTTTGTCACTTTAACCATTTAGAATTTGCCCTTTTGACATATACAGTATATATTTGCAATATTACAAGCTGAGATCATAAACAATAAATAAAATGAAATTATTTCGTTATTAATTATAGTTTTCTAGTTCACTTTTATGAAATTAGCAAAATGTGGGATTTCTTTTTAAATAAGGAATTAAAACAATGTGCCAGTGTTAATATCCTTCGTGGACAACTCCTGTCATATTAGAAGCACTTTATGGGTACCTTGGCCATACTGGAATCTATTGAAAATGACATAGAAGAAGGAACTGAGCATCTCTGTTTTAATTACCAAACTAATCAACCTTGGGATGCAATATGGGTGAATCTCCTTTTCAGTACCTTCATTTGTTCCATCATTCACTTCGTCTGGTTCCCAACAGATAAAAATGAACATATTGCACGTCAGACCAGAAGCCATTCTTATCCATCTCAGCACAAGGCATGATAGCAGAAGGAGACTCCCAGGTTTTTTAAATTGTTCTTTTCCTGTATTCATGGTATTTTTGTTTTCTGTTTAATATTAATCAAACTCATTTGCATTTATCATTTTGTCATTGGAACATATTTATATTTTAGGACTCATGAAGTATTACTATTACCCATAGTAATACCCAAAGTGATTAGCACTGCCGCCTCACTGATGTTGTATCCTTTGTTTGAATCTGATGCCCAGTTCTCGTCCATAAAGAGTATATATCTATCTTC
The DNA here is from genome assembly GCF_016835505.1 of Polypterus senegalus. NCBI lineage: Eukaryota > Metazoa > Chordata > Cladistia > Polypteriformes > Polypteridae > Polypterus > Polypterus senegalus. The sequence goes on from NC_053157.1 coordinate 169,086,540, forward strand.
TCCTTTTGTCTACACAGATTTTTCTGTCATATGCTGAAAGATGTGCTTGTTGGGTTAATTTGCAACTTCAGTATGGCTCTGTGAATTGGACTGATTCTCTGTCCAAGGCTGATTCCTTCTCTGCACCTGAAGCAGCCTGAATAAACACTGGCCCACCATGACTCTGACTTGTATTAAGCTGCTATGTTTTATGTCTGTATGTGTGTGTACTGTATTCGATTAGTCATATGCTTATTCAAAAATAGATGTAAATTCATAATTTTGATTTGCATTGTTACCCTAAATTGGATTAAGCATGTCCAAATTTTTTTGTCAGAATTTTTTTCTCTTTAGGGTACTGTAGAGATCAATATGTTTTTCTCAGTGACTTGCTCCAAATTGTTTTTGGCTCGGCATTACTACCAGCTGTTTTTCAGCGCGTTTAATAACCAACCTGCAGCTGACAGTAGAAAAAGCATTACAGGTTTTTATCTGAAAGAGCCTTTCAGTGTTTAAATGTCTTAAGGGTGTAATTATACTCATGGCTAATGAGTCACGGGCGACAGCAGTAAAGTGCAGACATGTCAGCTTGACAGTTTTGCTCTGTCTTGAGGACTGTTGCCTCTTCCTTATGACCTAACTTCAATATTCTTGAGTGATTGTTGATTCACTCTGTCTGTCTATGCAATCCATGATAGGCCAAAGCTGATTGGTTTGAGTAGGTATCCATCCATTCTCTTAAACCTCTGGGTATTATTTTAACCCAGAGTCTTGCATCAGACCAAGGATTGGAAAAGTGAGGCTGCCATAGTGGTCACTGTATTTAAAAAGTATTGAAAATTAGCCCTTTTTGCTTCTGCTGGTTGGTTATGCTTCTTTGCTCACTGGGTGTTTCAATACAAACTACAAAAACACTAGCTACTAGCAGCCTTTCTACATCAGTTCCATCCTAATTAAAGTTATCTGCACCATCTAGTTTTTGTTTAATGCTGTGCTATCAATTGAAACCTTTTCCACATGGCATAACTGTCATTATTTAGTTTAAAGAAAAAATGGAGAGCAACAAGCTTTACTTAAATTTGATGTAGTTTACTAGACTTAAACAATACGTATACTTAACTGCTCACATACTTCTCAGATTTTAGGCTTGGAAATGGAACTAATGTACAGTCTCATTTCCTGCTTATGGCTACTATGCAATTTTTGCCAGTGTTTTTCAGTTGTAGACTTCGTTTTTACATAATCTTAGTGAGTCGGGAACAGTCTAGTTGTGTATCTGACATTCTCAGCGAGTTAGTCTAAGCCGTCTTGGCAGGTTTGATCTTGCCTTAAGTTGTAGGTGTGACCTTGTGTGTATGCAGGAGCTGACAGCCAGTGGGCATACCCTCATAAGTACAATGCATATAATGCAGCTATAAAGAATAAGAAACATGATTGGTTTGGAACTGGCAAACAGAAGAGAGGCTCATCTGTCTGATGTCTCATGCTTTATGTACAATAACAAAATGGAAAAATGAAGAAAGAAAAAAAAAGAGATTGCGACTCAACTTGTTGTACCTGGAAAGCATTCATACAGCTCTGGTTCTGTCAGACTCTGCATTATTGGCTGTCAGACAAAGGGACTACCTTGCAGATATTTCAGAAATGTCAAACTGTTGTTAAGTTTAAACTGAGTCATTTAATTTGTGAACTATAAACTACTTACAAAAAGATTTCCTCAATGGTGCCAAATTACCTGATGGAAGTTAGATGGAGGTAATTGAAGGTAATGTTATATGTATTTAATGAAGTAAATTGTTAAATAGGGTTAATTGGGCCAGCCAGTAGAACTGGGTGAATATTTCTAAATGCAAGTTAGTTATTTTTATGATAAATAATTTAAAAGTAGGAGAGAGGGGCAGAATTTTGGTTATTAGTCTTTTTCATGTGATTCATTGTGACTTATGAGCTTTTTTTTAGCCTAGACATACCCTTTACCAGATTTTCCTACTGCAGATTTACGCTAATGCAGTCCTTCAGTGATTCCTATGCCTAAATATGTTAAACCATAAGGGATGTGCTCTCTTTTTAATTAGGCTGCACTTTCAAATTTCCTTTATGTCTTAGGAAGAGAGATGAGGGATGAAAAATCATTCTGAAATTAACCTTGTTTCTAAAACGTAAATTTGTGGAGGCACAGTGGTGGAAAGGTTAGAGCTTCTGTCTGAGACATGCTGCATCCTGGGTTTGAATCTCTTTCTCTGTTTTTCATGAAGAGCTTGCAAATCCTTTCTGTTTTAATAGGTTTTCCTATAGGTACTCTGGTTTTCATCCCACATCCTCAATAACGTGCAAGCTAGGATGATTCTACTTGTATTTCTTAATTGTCCCAAATAAGACACAGTGTGAAGGTGTGTACACAACAATGATGGGTGTTTCCAACCTGTGTCTTGTGCTACCCTGATAGACACAGGCACTCCAATGATCCCGAATTGAATCAATTGGTTTTCAGAATTTAAAGTGCAATGGGCATGCATCTGTGAAGTTTAAGTTTCAAACATGTATGCCTGCTGTATTCTATATTCCCAAAAACAACAGTTTTCACAGTTTCTCACTATTTTGAGTAACATAGTCGGTGAGTGATTTGTAATCATGTTCGTATAGGCCAATAGTATGGTTTAATGGTTAAGGCAGTAGACTTCAAAACATAAGGCTCCTGGTTGAGTTTCTGCCTCATAAGTTATTTATTACATGATACTGCAAAAGTCACTTAACCCACCATCTGAGCACAAACTATAAAACATGTTTTTAAATAATTTTACTTCACCTTGTTCGTTGCGATTGATAAAAGCATCATCCACATAAATGATAATAATTACTTTATAGTTCAGTGATGTCTTTACCTCTAGTTTCTAAACAGGTGTCAATGTTTTCCTTGAAACATATAGCAGTTTGGATAGTGTTTTTCACATAGACAGTGTTACCAACAGGTAAAAACAATGAAAGGTTATACCAGCTTCAAAAAGTAATAGAGATGGCCAAATTCAGAATATGGACATGAAAACTGTGAAAGCAGCAGTATAAACTGTTTATTTCTAGAGAAAACCTGCTGTAAGGCATGAAAGAGTTACGTGTTTGTGTAATGTACTGTAACACCACCCAAGGAATCAATGGTTAAGCACTGCACTGTGCTAAACAGTAGCTTCTCCTACAATTACCTCCCTCCCTCACTAACTGACTGTTTTCTAAAGCACCAAATTATGCGGCTGTTAAATCAAAGGAGTTTACTGTAAACAGACCCTATTACCGCATTGCTCAAGAGTCTCCTGCACAGTGCTGTGTGGTGGGCACTGCTTATTGCTCGAAAATTGATTGGTTTCACTGTTTAAAATGGCAAAACCCTTCTTAAGTACAGCATTTGGTTTAAGAATTTTAGGGTCTTAACATTTTGCCTGCCCCTCTTTATGGAAACCCCTTAATTGTGTACTGTAAGGTTGTAAGTGAGGACAAAAATCACAGCAAGCAAAACTACACCTATTAATTTTCTACACTTAGCATATTATGATCACTCAATGGTATGAATTAATTACATTCTTATTTTAACAAGAGAAAAAAACATGGCTGTATATATATTGCTAATGCTTCTGAGAGTAACAAATGAGAATATATAGTAATTAGTGTTTGAAATATTAATTTTCTTTAGTGTGAAGACAATTGTGAGATTAAAATGTAAAAAATACAGTGGTTCTGGTTATTTAGTTTGTAGTTGGTATCTTTCAAAAATCTCAAGCAGCATTACAATTGGGAACACAAGGAGACGCCATTATGGAGCTTCGTAATCCTGAAATTCTTTCATATGCAATAATTAACGGGAGCCTTTTAAGTCTGGAGGGTAATTAGACGGTATTTACTGTTGTAACGTAGCATGCATCAGTCACTGTAAATGGCAGTTGTGGAGTGGAAAGACAGGCCTCTCAGGTTATACTTGCTGTTCTGTGCAAAGAAGGCAGATGTAAGTTCTTCTTTAAAGAAGACTGCATGTCTTCTTTGATTTGCCACTAATGCTTTTTGCCAGGACCATGTATGTTTTTATAATATAAAATGTAATTTAATATAAATTACAAAAAAAAAATCCATTTTACATGGATATGCATGTTAGGCAGATCTTGGTTGGCCTAATACTAGTGTATGAATGTACATGTGTGATTGTGCCCCATTAAGTTCAGGGTTAGTTCCAGCCTTGCACCTGATGCTGCTCAGATTGGCTTTGTCCACTGCAACCCTCCAGTATCTTAAGTAGATTTGATAGTGAATGTCTGTGAATATGCTAGCTGGTCCCTAAAGGCAATATCCAAGACAAGCAAAAACAAAATAAAGTACATTTCTCAGATTTTTAAATGAACAAAGCCGCCTTCAGTGAATGGCTAGTTTTTATCATGATGCAAGGACAACTTTGGCTAACATTGTAATTTACTGGTATCACTGTTCTAACAGGTATGACATATCCATTCACATCAATATACTGTAATTTATCTCTGTCATTGAAGATAGGAAAAAAATTTTTGAAAGAGGTTATTAAAAAAAAAATCATAGAATACAGACGTGCTTTATATTCAATCACAAATTTCCTACTTACATCCTCTGTAAAACATGATTAATGTATACCTTGACATACTCTCCTTTCACGCATATTCACTGTTTTAAAAAATTTGTGTGTGTTGTTTAGTTTTCCTCCTCTGTGATGTTTCTTCAGAATTACAGTATAAAAAACTTACTTGATGTTACTAATGCCACTATTAATAGATTTCTAAAAATTGGAAATTTTCCGTATTTGCACTGCAAGTGTTATAACCATGTATCGAAAGGGGACACTGTAGTGGTTCTTAATCGAGTGGTTGGATTAAACTTCAACACAGGTCAAATTGCAATATTAAGGGGGTCTTTTACCTTCTGTTATTTCCATGTATCTAAGCCTTCTCATACTGTTCGAACATACACAAGATTGAATCAAATTAAAGCCTTTTTTTTCATGCTTTTTTGCAGCAGAAGTGTCATACATTTGAATTATTTTACTACATGATCTTAATAGGTTTTAATACAAATCCTTCGGTGCTAACAAAGTTCTCTGAAAGTGCAGGTTTGGTGTATCCATAGCACAGGCAGTGTGGGGCCGAGCATTGTCATGTTGCAACAGAAGTTGTTGACAGGCATCAACAATCATTGTTTAACCTCTGGTGTCGCCTGCCATGGTACCCAACTTGTAGACCCAGAGCAGATCATAGACGATGTGGTGTGCAGAACCATGACTGAAGTCCAGAAGTATGGCTATTTCATTCATTGTTACTCTGCGATAATTTCCATTACAATGTGTTCAACTTCTGCAGTTGACACTGTCACTACTCAGTGTGTCTGACACAGCCGACTAGAGTCTGTCATAGAACTCACGCTGTTTCTGCAGACATGCATCATCTTACTGAACTTTCATTTGATGATTGATTTTAATAGGTTTCACCCCCTCACTGATCAAAAAGTGAACAACAGTATGCTGAAGCCGTTTATTGCATGTTACCAGTAGGGCTGCCATCTTTATATTTGTCTCCCCCATGCTTCCACCTGCTGGACACTCCTAATGTTATTGCTAACGATGTTGCCAACTTACATGACATTGAGTCAGTGTTTAGAATTTCAGAGCATCTCGGCATTATACTGTACAATTGCAAGATGCTATACTCTTTGTTTCATGGCACTTTGTTGGACAGCAACATAAATTATCTGAATTAAAATGTGCAGCGATTACAATAAATTACTCTTATACTGGGAGATATTTTGGACTATTTAAGTTGAATTCTTATAGCCCTGCTACAGGATGATTTGGGGTGTCTACTATGAATAGCCACCTGACTTCTTCTGAGGTGACAATTTTCCATCATTTACAATTTCAGAATGATAATGTTAACCCGTTTTCTTCTAACTTCTTGAGTTTTTCCTTCAGACAATATCATATCAGATAATATTATTCGATTTTCCACTACTGCAGCAAGTTAGGTTCAAAATATTAGGCCTCCCTCATCCACAATTACTGTACTTATACATGTTTTATTATTTTACCTTTTAGGTTATAGTAGTCTTCTAGCAAGAAAAGATTATGATATGTGAAACTGAAGGATAAATAAAAGAATCTTTTAATACTTTTTTTTTTAACATTTTCTAGAAATTGTTTTACATGTTAAGTTATATATATTCTGCCTCAATTGTTGAGATGCAGCCCTAATAACTACCTCAAAATGTTTTGGAGAAATGTATTACTATTAGGTTGAAATAACTTTTTTTTTTTTCTTTTTTTTTTAATTTTACCAGGATATATGGGCATTCTTTTTAGAATCCTGTTGTATTGTTCCTTTGGTTGGTTATCATAACTCTTTGAAAGCATTCAAAGACTATTTGTCATGAATGTGTTAGTTAATGTGTCATGCCACTCAGATTATTTTTATAATGAGTTTATTAAATTATGGTACTGTTCAGATTTTATGTATTTTTATAATTTGGTTGATTGGTATTATGTGATTTGGGAATGGAATTAGAAAGAAAAATCATTCTTATTGTTGTTGTTTTCTTCCTCTTATGGAAGATAAATTAACACAGCACCTTTAATTATGACTTTTTCAATTATAATTCTGTCTCAATATGCTTTGTTTTTCTTTAGAAGAAACTTTATAAATACTAACCTACTCTTTTACATTGTTTAATAATACTACAGTTTTTTTTGTTATTTGCTACATTTTTTATTTCTACCCTGCAGCAACAATAGATCAATAATTTTCTAGATAACAATCAGTACTAACCCATTTATCAGTGGTTACTTCTCCCACATGAATGTAAATGTATCCAAGTGCACCGCTCTGCTTCCTCTGTGAAGCGTGCAAGTAATTTGTGCTGTGGATTGAAGGCTTTTTGTTTTCTGATATTCAGAGAGGAAAGAGCTGGAGGAGGATCTTAAAGAAATAGTAATTCAGAGGTACGAAATACAAAGGCAAGCTTGGGAACACTGCTCTGCGTATCTTTCATTTTTCAGTGGTTAACTTGTGCTTCCAAGGGACTTGCTTCTCTTTTACAAGTGTTTTAGGGGTATTTGGATGAAAAATCAATATTCAAAATCTGGACTGAGCTACCATAACACACTCAAGTTTTTTATTTGAGAAGTGGGGTAGTAAATTATATATTACAGTCATTACGGGGACAGATTTTAAACAATTGTGCTCAAATTGATATTAATACCTACAAATCTGTATTGTGGTGAAATGTTTACAGTATTAACCTAGATGTGCCAAAATGGAAATTCCAGCTCTTACTGTTTTGAGTAATTTTTTTGCTAGCGATTTCCATTTTTTTCAAACAAATGTTTTATAACCATTTTCATTGTTTAGTTGTGCCTCCTTATTAGCAGGGTTTTTATTTGTGAATGTGATTAAGAGAGAGAAGAGGAGAGTTTTAGCTTTTTAATATGAGACAGACTGTTATTGAGATGGACTTCAAGACATACACATTTTTGTTCCATCACTGTTCTTGGAAAAACAGCCAAGTAGTTTGAAATGTCAGCAACTGTGAAGGATGCGAAATAGAGTAAAGCTTGACTGACAAAGCACATTTCTATGTAGATGCTCTGTTCTATGAGCACATACTTTGTGAATTGTAATTGTCCTTTCTAGGTATAAAAAAATAATAATAAACCCTACTCCACCACAATGTACTGTATACAAGGAAAAAGTGACAATGGTGCTTAATTATTCAAATGAAAGTAGAAAGATTTCTGTAATGAATGTTCAGTGAAGGGTACAGATTGCAGATTCATCACCTGTCATTTTTTCTCTAACATCTTGCTGTCTCTCACTACCCCCATTCCCACTCCCCAAAATCCCATGTTGTAATTAAAGAGTGCTAATAAACGGAGATCAGCTCCTGTCCTTCCCTGCACCCATGCATCTGAGACAAGCTAACTTGGCCCAAGCAGTGTTACATTTTCATTTACTGAGGGCCTGCCATGTCCGCTTACTGAAAAGCAGGCTCTTGAAATCATTAGTAGGAAAGTGTAACAGACATCTCTACTGTCTGTTTTATGTAGAGACATGATTATTCTGTCAGCAGCCCCTATTTAGTCTGGGGCCCATTGTTTGCTTGCTTGCCTCTATTCATTCACAACATGTAGAGCACCTGACATTTCAGCTTGCATCATAATCAATCTGAATTTTACCCCTTGATGATACCTATCAGAATTAGTTTTAGATTAATTACTGTGCCGACCATCTAGAAATAAGTTTTGGCTAAAAAGTGTTAATAACCAAACTCTTTCTTTCTTGCTTTCTTTCTCTTCTCATCACAGCTAAGTATATATTTGGTCCAGGCCACATTAGAAATGCTGTGTCCATTTCCTCATACAAACTGATTTATTTTTTATCTCATTTGTTCTCTTTCAGTTGCAAGAAACTGTGAAAAGAAAACTGGATAGTGCCCGGTCACCTCTAAATGGGGAGCAGAATGGCATTTGCGATGGGAATTTTTCACCAAATACCAAAAGGCAGCGGAAAGATGGACCTGGAGGGGGTGGGGGGCTGGATCCCTTGGGTACTTTGCCAAGCAATTTACCACCAGTACCCTCTGTCTCACCCCTCCACCAAATGGACATTAAGCCCTCACTGTCACTGCAAAACAACAACAGCAGCAGCAGCACTGGTAACAACCATGTCACCGGCCGGCCGGAAGACCTGGGTAAAAATGGAGGGTTGCCAGATATTAAACTGCAGGTAAATGGCACTTTGGAACTGGACGATAGCTTCAATTTGCTGCAAAGCAAGGACCTGAAGCAAGAGCCCTTGGATGACACAGCAGGGATTGAGTCTTCAGATACCTCCCTGTCAAATCAAAACAAGTTATTTTCAGACATCAACCTCAATGACCAGGAGTGGCAGGAGCTCATTGATGAGTTAGCAAACACTGTGCCAGAAGATGACATGCATGATCTTTTTAATGAAGACTTTGAAGAGAAAAAGGAGATGGAATTTACAAGACCAGCTGTTCAGACTCCATTACCTCAGGAACCTACTCCTCCATCCCAGAATATGAAGAGTGACCCCTCTCGCTCCCCTTTCAGTCAAATGCCTATGGGTTCCCCTCAAGTCCGGCCTGCCTCATCGGGCCCTCAGTTTGCCAGTGTCACAGCAGCTTCTAGCAGCACTCCACCACAGCAACCACATCAACAGACATCCTCATCTGTAATGGCAGCAGGATCTCCAGCAAACTGTGTGGCTCGATCTCCTCAGACACCCAACCAGGCCCAGAGTCAACCTTCCAGGCAAGGAAATGGATTTCTGATGAATCAATGTCCTGGTGGCACAACTGGCTCATCTGCCTCAGTGCAAGGGCCAAATGCGCCAGTACCATCTTCCTCCCCAGCTGAACAACTGAAGCAGATGGCAGCACAGCAGCAGCAAAGGGCAAAACTCATCCACCAGCAACAGCAAAGTACAACACCTAACTGGTCCCCTGCTGGACCACCTACTAGCCCCTATGGTGGTGGTTTCAACCCAGACAAACCAAATAGCCCAATGATGTATCCACAAGCCTTTAACAACCAAAACCCCATGGTGCCTCCTATGGCGAGCAACCCGCAGAAGGCCAACATGAATAACTACCTCCCTCAGAACCATATGAATATGATCAATCAGCAGTCCAGCAACATGGGTCAAAACACTATCAATAAACAGCCAGCTGGCATATTGTCATACAGTAACACTAAGCCCCTTACCCACTTCAGTGGTGTTGATCACATGGGCCAAAGGATGAGTTCTCCTGTGGCTACTCAAAATAAGAATCCCATGATGCCATACTTGCCACAGCAAACATCCCAACAGCAGCAGCAGGTTCCTCCTCAGGCCCAGACGCAGATGACAGCTCAAGCGTCACACTTGACTGAAGAGCAGAAGCACATGCTTCTTCTAAAGCAAAAAGCACTACTGAATCAGGGCCTCTCTTATGGCCCAATGCAGCCTCATGGCCAGGTAGGACTCTTTCCACTGTAGTAATGTTTTTTTTTGGGTATTGTTTCTATAGGTACTACAGATTTAGCTATAGAAGCATTTTGTTATGTTGTTGAATATAAATATTTAGTTTGTCTACCTGCTTTGGCAGATGTTGGCAGGTTAGAAAAGTCAGATCTTTATTTTATTAAATGGTTTTAATGGTGGTAAGGCCTTAAAGTGTTTCACTGAGTTTACTAGTATGATGAACTAAGCATGCTGACCTTGATGTACTACACTGTGCACATTGCACTAAAACATGATGTGTTCTCTTTACCATACTGGTTTTGCTATGCTTCTGTTAGATATGAGACCAAAAGAAAGTGATCAACTGTACAATTTTAAGGCAAAGGTGAGTTTTATTTTGACTGAATAGGATGCTTTTTAGGTACTGCATGCCGAATAAACAGAAAAACAATGAATTAAAATATAATATGTATTAACATTTTTTGTCATTCTTCTATCATTGAATATCGTACATGCTGACAATATCAATGATTTTTTTAAATATGTTAAGTGTTTTTTTATTCTACATTGGAGGATTATGTTGCTTGTTAAACTGATAAAATGGAACTTTTGTTTCAGAGTAAAGGTAGCATTTTTAAACTTTGATGGTTCAAATTTGTTAGGAGAAAATCATCATGTAGGTGTTGTACAGATAATGTTTGTTTTAACAATTTTCACTTTTGTTTATGCCTAAGTTTACCATCTAGTTTAATATTTTGTGGAAGGGGTTCAGAGCAAAATATACAATCAGGAAGGACAACAGGTTAAGGCTCCACACATTTTATTATGTATGTTGTTGTTGGCCACTCAATTAAACATGAAGTCTGATTAAAAATGGAAATTGCAACTTCTGATTAAATATTGACCACAGTAGAAAAGCATAGTTCCTGTGGCTTCATAGTAGAGTGTATGTGGAAGTGAGTCCAATTTATGTAAGGGTAGAGATACATCAAACTTCAGTGCTTAAACAAAATGCTTTAATTGTGCTTTATTGAAAGAAATTCTACACACCTTACATTCAAATTGATTTATATTTATTTTAAGTATTCACAGTTCTGTATAACTATCCAACCTGCTATATCCTAACTAAAGGGTCACGGGGGTCTGCTGGAGCCAATCTCAGCCAACGCAGGGTGCAAGGCACGAAACAAACCCTGGGCAGGGCTCCAGCGCACCGCAGGACGTGCATACACACACACACACACACCAAGCACACACTAGGGGCAATTTAGAATCACCAATGCACCCAACCTGCATATCTTTGGACTGTGGGAGGAAACCGGAGTACCCGGAGGAAACCCACGCAGATATGGGGAGAACATGTAAACTCCATGCCTGTTCATGTAAGGTACACCCCATTAGACTCCGCATTTAAATCTTGCCTGAAATCTCAGTACTTTGTACAGAGAAGAGCAGCCATGTACATTCTGGACTAAAGGGCAAGTCCATTCTCAACATGCTAAGAGAATTAAACATCTTATTCTGTAAGTGCCTTGAGCATGGGAAGGGCGCTATATAAATAAAATGTATTATTATTATAATTATTACATCTTTAGTCTTCAGTATTCAATAGTGTAGGAACCCCATCCAGATCTGTAAAATTCTCAAAAGGCATTGATACAGACGATCCAGGAGAAATTAAGTATGTGAAAGGTACTCTATAAATAAAATGTATCACTGGTATTATTATGATTAAATAGTAAATCACATTTTCAAGTACAACTGCTGGAGGGTAAGAGGAAGTTTATTTAAGATACTAGCTTTATTTGCCTGATTCTGGTGAAGTGTCCTGATACACATAGAGAATAAAGGACTGTATCCTGTAACTTTCGGAATATGCAGCAAAAAAATAACTTTTATACCTTTCGTAGTGGCACCCATCCAGCAGTAGGGCTACAAGTAATGATTATTTTGGTAGTCGACTAATTGTTCAATTTATTTTCCCATTAGTCGATTAGTCACGATTATTTCATGCCTGACTACTTTGATGCCTGCGACCTGTGGTTGCACATCCTGTTCTGGACTCCAGTGTATGTATTACCTCATCTGCTCACATCTCTCACCCTGATGTCTCTGCATTAACACGATTAAAATTAATAATAGATTAAAATAACCAGTAAAACATATGAATTTGAAAATAATCCGATGTTTTTATATTAGTGTGACCATCACAATAAAAAAGAAATACATTAAACAATACAAACTAAAGTGCACATAGTCTTTAAACAAAAAAGTGCATTTACCTTAACCAAAAAAATACATTGTGAAAACTGAAATGTTTTTCATATTTTAGTAATAAATGACAAAATGTAGACAAACTATATAATGTGTAAAGGCTAAAGTGCAAAGATCAAATAAACATATTCACAAAAGGATCAAGGATGATACAATAGCTTCCGTGGTACAGCGGTAGGAATTTCTAACTTATAATCAAGAGTCCCCAGGTTCGATCCTGACTGCCTAGTATATTTACTGTAGTTGCTCTTATTGTTAATACTGTATTATACAATAAACACATGCAGTGCATCCGGGAAAAGTATTCACAGCGCATCACTTTTTCTACATTGTTATGTTATAGCCTTATTCCAGAATGGATTAAATTCATTTTTTTCCTCAGAATTCTACACACAACACATAATGAGAATGTGAAAAAAGTTTACTTGAGGTTTTTGCAAATTTATTAAAAACAAAAAAACTTCGAAATCACATGTACATAAGTATTTGCAGCATTTGCTCAATGCTTTGTTGATGCACCTTTGGCAGCAATTACAGCCTCAAGTCTTTTTGAATATTATGCCACAAGCTTGGCACCCCTATCCTTGACCAGTTTCGCCCATTCCTCTTTGCAGCACCTCTCAAGCTCCATCAGGTCGGATGGGAAGCATCGGTGCACAGCCATTTTAAGATCTCTCCAGAGATGTTTAATCGCATTCAAGTCTGGGCTCTGGTTGGGCCACTCAAGGACATTCACAGAGTTGTCCTGAAGCCACTCCTTTGATATCTTGGCTGTGTGCTTAGGGTCATTGTCCTGCTGAAAGATGAACCGTCACCCCAGTCTGAGGTCAAGAGCACTCTGGAGCAGGTTTGTCTCTGTACATTGCTGCAGTCATCTTTCCCTTTATCTTGACTAGTCTCCCAGTTCCTGCCACTGAAAAACATCCCCACAGCATGATTCTGCCACCACCATGCTTCACTGTAGGGATGGTTTTGGCCTGGTGATGAGCGGTGCCTGGTTTCCTCCAAACGTGACGCCTGGCATTCACACCAAAGAGTTCAATCTTTGTCTCATCAGACCAGAGAATTTTGTTTCTCATGGTCTGAGAGTCCTTCAGGTGCCTTTTGGCAAACTCCAGGCGGGCTGCCATGTGCCTTTTACTAAGGAGTGGCTTCTGTCTGGCCACTCTACCATACAGGCCTGATTGGTGGATTGCTGCAGATGGTTGTCCTTCTGGAAGGTTCTCCTCTCTCCACAGAGGACCTCTGGAGCTCTGACAGAGTGACCATCGGGTTCTTGGTCACCTCCCTGACTAAGGCCCTTCTCCCCCGATCGCTCAGTTTAGATGGCCGGCCAGCTCTAGGAAGAGTCCTGGTGGTTTCGAACTTCTTCCACTTACGGATGATGGAGGCCACTGTGCTCATTGGAACCTTCAAAGCAGCAGAAATTTTTCTCTAACCTTCCCCAGATTTGTGCCTTGAGACAATCCTGTCTCGGAGGTCTACAGACAATTCCTTTGACTTCATGTTTGGTTTGTGCTCTGACATGAACTGTCAACTGTGGGACCTTATAGACAGGTGTGTGCCTTTCCAGATCATGTCCAATCAACTGAATTTACCACAGGTGGACTCCAATTAAGCTGCAGAACCATCTCAAGGATGATCAAGGGAAACAGGATGCACCTGAGCTCAATTTTGAGCTTCATGGTAGAAGCTGTGAATACTTATGTACATGTGATTTCTCAGTTTTTTTATTTTTAATAAATTTGCAAAAACCTCAAGTAAACTTTTTTTACGTTGTCATTAATGGGTGTTGTGTGTAGAATTCTGAGGTAAAAAATGAATTTAATCCATTTTGGAATAAGGCTGTAACATGACAAAATGTGGAAAAAGTGATGCGCTGTGAATACTTTCCAGATGCACTGTACATTTATGCCCCTGTAATAAACGTATAGTACTTGTAAAAGTTACCTTTTTTTTTCACTTTTATTCTGTCAGTCACGATCATGATACATACTATCGCCCCGCCCAGGGATCTGACCCTTTTAATTTTTTATCTGAAACAGGGAATAACTGTAGATGTGAGTGGTGTTTTGAGACAATCGAACTGGAAATTCTCTGATCTGGGTGGATAAAAGCTGACACACAAATGCTGGCGAATCTGCCTTATTCGTATCTCATTGTCACTTGATATTTTTTTTTTTTGTTTTATTGGGTGTTCTTGCTTACGCTGAATTAGTATGCACCTTAAGGCCCATGATGTCAAAGCCGCACTGACAAAAAAACAGAGACATATATACACTGCTCACAAAAATTAAAGGAATACTTTAAAGAAACACATTAGATACATCAGATCTCAATATGAAGTTGGATATCTATACAAATAATGACAGGGCAATGTCTTAGGAACAAAAGGATGCCAAGTCTTTTAATGGAAATAAAAGTTTTCTGCCTACAGAGGGCTCAATTGTGTAGACACCCTAAAATCAGAGTGAAATGAAGATGTGGCAGGCTAGTCCATTTTTTCAAAAACTTAATTTCTGCTACTCAAAATGCTTTTCAGTATCTTGTGTGGCCCCCCAGAGCTTGTATGCATGCTTGACAACGTCGGGGCATGCTCCTAATGAGACGACGGATGGTGTCTTGTGGCATTTCCTCCCAGATCTGTATGAGGGCATCCCTGAGCTGTTGTACAGTCTGAGGAGCAACCTGGTGGCGCCTAATGGACCGAAACATAATGTCCCACAGATGTTCTATTGGGTTTAAGTCAGGGGATCGTGAAGGCCATTCAATTGTTTCAATTCCATCATCCTCCAGGTACTGCCTGCATACTCTTGCCACATGAGGCCGGGCATTGTCGTGCATTAGGAGGAAACCAGGACCTACTGCACCAGCGTAGGGTCTGACAATGGGTCCAAGGATTTCATCCTGATACCTAATGGCAGTCAAGGTGTCTTTGTCTAGCTTGTAGAAGTCTGTGCGTCCCTCCATGGATATGCCTCCCCAGACCATCACTGACCCACCACCAAACTGGTCATGCCGAATGATGTTACAGACAGCATAACATTCTCCATGGCTTCTGCAGACCCTTCAACGTCTGTCACATGTGCTCAGGGTGAACCTGCTCTCATCTGTGAAAACACAGGGTGCCATTGGTGGACCTGACAATTTTGGTATTCTATGGTAAATGCTGATCGAGCTCCACTGCACTGGGTTGTGAGCACAGGGCCCACTAGAGGACGTTGGGCCCTCAGACCACCCTCAAGAAGTCTGTTTCTGATTGTTTGGTCAGAGACATTCACACCAGTGGCCTGCTGGAGGTCATTTTGTAGAGCTCTGGAAATGCTCATCCTGTTTGTCCTTGTCCAAAGGAGCAGATACCAGTCCTGCTGATGGGTTATGGACCTTCTATGGTCCTGTCCAGCTCTCCTAGACTAACTGCCTGTCTCCTGGAATCTCCTCCATGCCCTTGAGACACTGCAAACCTCCTAGCAATGACACACATTGATGTGCCATCCTGGAGAAGTTGGATTTCCTGTGCAACCTCTGTAGGGTCCAGGTTTCGCCTCATGCTACCAGTAGTTACACTGACCATAGCGAAACTAGTGAAAACTAGTGAAAAAAACAGTCAGAAAAGATGAGGAGGGAAAATGTCAGTGGCTTCCACCTGTTAAACCATTCCTGTTTTGGGGGTCATCTCATTGCTGCCCCTCTAGTGCACCTGTTGTTAATTTCATTAACAGCAAAGCAGCTGAAACTGATTAACCCC
This sequence comes from Polypterus senegalus, assembly GCF_016835505.1. Lineage (NCBI taxonomy): Eukaryota > Metazoa > Chordata > Cladistia > Polypteriformes > Polypteridae > Polypterus > Polypterus senegalus. The sequence goes on from NC_053157.1 coordinate 169,102,557, forward strand.
CTGTGCTACTTAACTGACCAAATCAATTTCCCAGAAGTTTCATTGACTTGATGCTATACTCTGATTAAAAAGTGTTCCTTTAATTTTTTGAGTAGTTTATATATATATATATATATATATATATATATATATATATTTATAATTATATATATATATATATATATATATATATATATATAAAATTCATTTTTGACCTTATAGTTCCATTCAGAAAACATTGTTGCACGGATGCAACATTATTCATATTTATTCACGGACCTACTTGCGGTTGTAATAGTGACCACTTTTTTTTCCCCCCCGATCTTGCCCTGACTGCACAGGACTCTAGCACAAGCAACCGGCCACTTGTGTGCTGCTGCTAGCACTGAATAAGCTAACATCTTCTGGTGTCAGCGCGCAGCACCAGGGGAAAAAAAAGACACAAATATATGTGACATTTTGAAGAAATCATTGTATGACCTGAATAGTACCAATCGTAAAACATCATCTCACTAATGCAATATTATTTGAAAACAAAGAGATCGGGTGTAAATTTACTTGTAAAAGTTAGCTTTTTTTACTTTTATTTTCTCAGTCTCATTCACGCTGTCCATCCCCTCCTGATCTGACCCTAACTAACTAACTAACAGCGGCAGCATAAATTCTCAGGAGACGGCGGCATCACATCTCCAGAATGCTTTCGTTTCAGATGCTCATGCATCATGATGGTGCTGTCGTGAAAAGAAAGCTCTGCTTTACATAATCTGCATTCAAATTTTTTTTCTTATTCGTTGAAGTCCTCAAGCATTTTAGAAAGTTTCCGTCTCAATTTTTTCCATCTCCTTCCCCCTACTCTATCCATTGCAACCTCGTTTATTTTCCTCTACATTCTTCTTCTCCTCAGACGTCGTTCTTCATTGGTAGGACTGAGTGCAGTCTTGACAAACAATAACAAACAATATTGCCCCCAGACGTTCGTGTAGTGCATTGCAGTTACAAAAACCAACGTTGTTCTTTGTGACTGTAGCCTCTATTGAAGGTTCTGTTTATGACGACAATTAAAAAAACAAAAATCTGTATCGACGATTTTTTGTAGTCGACGTCGTCGATTACGTTGTCTAATCGTTGCAGCCCTATCCAGCAGTGCTTTACACTTGTGACATGAATATTCCTTTCCTTATTATCACAACTGGAACAGATGAAGTGACTTGCTAAGGGATACAATAATTTGGAAAAGAATTAGCAAAATTTGAATCTACATCTAGGAACTCCTCTGTCACTTGTCTAAACATCCTTCTTCTTTCCCTGCAGTAGACAGTCTTTAGGGTGTTAAAACCTAATCTGTGTAAAAAGCTTCTATGATAAAGAGAGTGTAAAGCTCAGGAGATTCTTTTCTTTTGCTATGCAGTAACCTTAATGTGCAGGCCCTGCCCTCCCTTGCTTCTAGATCCTTTCTAGCACAATCACGGCTTTTCCTGTCTAGTCTAATACTCTTGGGTCTTGTCTGTTTCTCAGAGTGAAGAGATTGTGAAAGGATCAGGATTTGTAGCTGGACATTCTCTTCTCCAACTGAGCATCTTGGTTTTGACATTTGACGAATTTTTTAAAATAATGTTGTTTGCCTAGTTCCCTTCTCTTCTCCCCATCACATTACACAAGATGTATCATAAGGGTACCCCTCAGGTGAAGTATAAGTGCTCACTATTTCCTGCCACGTGCTGTAGTGAGTCCCGGGAAGATTCCAGCAAAGTCCAGAATGGATATGTTAGGATTGCATCCTAGGGTTCTGGTGACTTGTAATTAAGTTTTGAACAGAAAGTGCTGGACTCAATAAGACCATGCAACATCTGGATTTGCAGGACTATGCAGTTTTATTTCCTGTTGTTATGAATCATTCTTTGTTTACCAGTACAGGGGATATATGTTACTAGTATGCTGTTAGCCATGATCTCAGAGATGTGTGATGCCCAAATAATTGAACATAGGTTTATTGTGATATGAAATCCTACATTACAGATAGATATGGTTATGAATGTTTTTACTGGTAGAGAATGAAACATATCACTTGTATGCAGAGACTTGTACCTCAAGGATTTTTGTTTCTGGCCATATGTGATAGTGCTAAATGGGAAAGTTGCTGTGGAAATTGAACACTGACTTGCCATTAATCAGCACATTTTGTTACACAGAACTGAAAATGAGCAATGTCTTCCACACGAGAAATGTCTTCCACACACTGATCTTTAGTTAGTTTAGGTTGTCAAAAAAGAAGCAGCAGTAGTAGTAGTACTGTCATGTTTACTGAATATAGTGAAATTCTTACTTTTTTATTCAAACAGAAGTACAGTACTGTCTCTGCCACCTTGCAGCCTGCATCTTGAATTTCAGACATTTGCTCATCTTTGAGTTACATTAGCTTGAAGACTTTGTTTAAAGGTTGGCCACATTAGAGCTGTCAGGCCGATAACCCTGTGATGGAAAAAATTGATTCATTCCTTGAGTTGATGGACCTGTAGTGTTGAGTATCCTTATAAGAATGATCTAGTAGGCCATCCACCTAAGTAGTAGTGGGAACTATGGTCCTTTGGTATTTGGGGTTCAGCCTGCCTATTGAAAACATGCTTTTCACATTTTTTACATTTGTTTTCAATTGTCGTAAATCGAGGTTGTGTGGCACTGTAATGCTGGATCCCACCCAATTGTTTCTGTGCCTACGTAAGTATTCCTGGGGATGCTCTTGTTTTCCTCCAGCATCCCTAAAGATGGGTTAGGTTAGTTTGCTAATTCCAGATTGACCCTGTGTGAGTGTCGGTGTATGAAACCTCAGGTTACTAGCTTCCTGTCCTTTGGTTCCTACCTGGTGCCCAGAGCTGCTAAGGTGCCTGTAATTCTGAATTTTATTAACTAGGAGAGTCCAATGTTGTGTATTTTTGTAGTTCCAGCAAGGTCACTCACTCACAGCAAAGCAAGCAGCATAACACAGAGGTTCAGGACAGGGTCAGTGTTGATAGCTAATCTTACTGAAACAAAATGGTGCCTGTATAATGGTAGCCATCTAACTTGAGGTTTTTACCAGAAGTATTGAGTTACAAAGAGTGAAAGACAACAATCTCCTGAAACCTGAAGTCACCTTATGATATGGCAACAAGCTGTTAATCAGCTGATAGCCTCTACAAACTGGCTGATTGCTCCTTGGCCTAAATAGTAATTAGCACAGTTCAGGCACAAACCTGTTTGTCTGGTCTCTGCACCAGCTGTCCTGCCATGACGCTTTTTTTTACTGAGGAATATCAATAATTTTACTTTCTTTGTGGGTATTTTGGTCTCCTTCTTCCCAAAAATTCCCTTACTCAGAAGAATTTCTCTTTTTAAAGTTATCACAGAGAAATTCACTAGAATGCATTTCTAAAGCATTCCACTTAAAATGGCCTTTAAGCATAGAAGTCACATAGAGAATGCGTGTCTGTGTCGGCAGGATTAGCAATTCCATGCTGTCCCCTTAGGCAAAGTCCTCCTTTTTTAATATATTTTTATTCCCTTTGTGTTACTAGCATTTTATTTCTTTATCCTGTTTTTTGCATCCTTTATGCATTGATTTCTAAAAGAGCTTTCCATTCTGAAGCACTGCTGCCTTCTTTCTGAAACCCATCAGTTGGAAACATGGTGGCAGTGAAGTAAGTCGAGTCAGTGGGGGAATGTGACACACTCGCACACACACTCGTGTCTTGGCCTGATTTTATTCGTTGCTCACCCACCCCCCCATTATCCTTTGAAAGTGTCTGACATGTGTCACAAGAGGCTGTGGCCTTTACTAAATGGTGCCCGATAGAGTAGAGCAGGCTGAGAATTCTGCAAGTGTCAAATAAGACAGATTGTGATATTGAGGTGAGAAAACAGTGGGGTGAATAGAAAGGCTAGAGATGTTGGCAGGGATTTGTACATGAGAAAAAGCAAAGTATGAGGGGGAATGTGCGTCTCAATGTAGGTAACTTGAATCTAGCATTTGCTTTGATTTCATTTAAATTTTCACCATCCACCTTATGTTATCTTTATTATTATTATTATTATTACTGTTGTTATAAAAGAAGTGTTGGTTATGGATTTGACAACACCGTTTATTGTCAGTTATGCCAATAAGCACTGCTTCAGCAAGAGAAAAGAAAAAAAAAAACATGAAAAAGCAGTTTATTCTGCAGTACTGGTAGCCTTTCTTCACTCATGAATTCTGTCTGGTAATGCCCCTTTCTTACCTGAACTGGGCCTGTTCCTGAAGTATGAGCTGAAAAATGATGAGCGCATGGTCAACCTAGTGGAGACGAACTGTAAATCTTTTCCTGACAGAATCTGGGTTGTTTCTCTGTTCCTTTCTTGTGCTGATGAAGTACTCTGTTTCTTCATGTTAGCCTCTCGCTGTGACGTGCAGACAAAAGGAGAGTGAAACGATTCTCCTTTCTCAAGGAGGCTAAAGCCTGCTAAGTGAGTGATCATGGCTGCTTGTCACAGTGACTGGGAAATCAAGTGTTTTCAGGAGACCTAGCATCACTGTGGTGCGGAGAGGCGGGAAGGAGGAGGAGGAGCATGGGCTAGGGGGCTAGGGGGAGGAAGAACAGGTGTCTCAAGCATTGTCTTTGTCTAATAAAAGCACTAAGCAGGGTGTTTTTGATAGCCCTCTCAAGCGGCAGCCCATTCTGCTGCTAATTTAATGCAAAAACATCTTATTAGGCGACTGCAGCTTCAGCAAGTGAAAGAAAAGCATGGGGCATTGCTAGATGTGCTCTTATTTAACCACAGCACATAATTGGATTCATTCCTTTCCCGTTACACTTTGTGTTTAACTGGATTTTTTTTTCATTTGATTAATTATTGTTAACATCTGAAATTCATCGCCATGATTTCCCCTCACCACCACCACCACCCCTACCACAAGTTCTGAAAAATCTGATTAACGTCTTTCATTCAGCAGATCACTTTGGTGTCTAAATAAATGTGCTTCCAGGTCACTGATAGCGTGGCATTTTGATATTATAGTTATTATTTGCCAAAAAAAAAAGGCAGTTACTAGTTCCATCTTTTCTGCTTATGTCTGTAGAGGGCTGGGAGATCAGTTTTAAGTATTTTGGTTTTATCCAGTGATCAATTAGTTTTAATCTGCTTGTTTTATGTTTAATAGTTCAGTATAAAGTGTTTGCTCCAGGATGTCCTGACAAAGATAAAAAATAAACAATTTATAAAATTTTAGGAGTTTAACACCTATATTGATCATAATATATATATATATATATATATATATATATATATATATATATATATATATATATTTTTGATTGTGTGTGTATACTATGTGTGTGTGTGTGTGTGTGATTTGTGTGTGTATACTGTGTGTGTGTGTGTGTGTGTGTGTGTGTGTGTGTGTATATATATATATATATATATATATATATATATATATATATATATTATATTTTTAGGTGTTAAATACTTTTCTATATCATTTAAATGTTTTTTGTTTCATTTAACATTTTAGGTATCTATACATTTATTTTTTAAAATCCTTTATAGAATTAAAAAGCAGCAACAGCATATTAAAGTAACCACAACCATAGGACATATAAGTTTATCTATTAAACAAATTTTAGGCACAGTAGGTTAGTCGTTAACTCTGTTGCCTCAAAGGTTATAGAGACTAGGTGCAAATCCCAGCCCAGTCTCTGTCCATGTAATTTAATGACTGGGAGCATGGCAGGTAAGTGAAGGAACAAATTTCTGTGTTTTCATTTTGTGATGTAACCTAATGCCCTAGGATGAAATCTGATTATATAAATAACTTCATTGAAAATATTATAAAATAAATAACTAATGATATATGGTTTGAGACTCTGATAACATGTCAAGCAGAATTTTAATTGGTCATTTCCTTCTGACATAATACCCAGATATTTGGAAAATCCAAAATGAAACTGAATAGATCATTTCTGACTGGCCACCACTGATATTTCAAAATGACCAGCTAATGCGCAAGCTAAGTTTCCCCTGGAGGCATTCAATAATGCAACACAACACCCTCAAATTTGGAAAATTAATCACACAAACATTTCTGTATACTGATCATACCAACATTTTATGTTTATACCACTAATAATATGTAATAATGTATAATATTGACCCACATTCTTTGCATTTGCAAGTAGAGTGAATTCATCCATGTGTGTTTTTTTTTGGTTTTTTTTTGTACAAATTCAGGGTTTTGGGGGCCGACACTACCCTGTTATTATTAAGCAAAAGATGGGAATAAATCATGGATGGAGTACCAGTCCTCTTAAAGCATTCTCATAAATACTAGTGTGTTCTCATTATATGGAAGGTAAAGAAAATGCTCAAATCTAGTGAAATAGCAGTGATAATCAGTCAATTTAACCTCCTTGCGTTAATGCTGAGCAAGACTCAGGCTCGGAATTCTAAATAAGTATGTTTAAGCCTGAGTCAGTCTCAGGATGATGTGTAACGATTTGTTTTACAGTGTTAAGCCTAAATGATTTAGGATTTCACTCTGCTGTCATCAAGTGGATAAAATATAATTAAGCTGCAAAAAAAATTCCAAGCATGAATATATCTATGTGTTTTGCCACACTAAGGTAACTCATCAATATTCATGAGTAGGGTGGAACCTTTAATCAAAATGCAATGTTATGTAAATAAGTAGCTGTAATACCAGTTTTATAACAAAATGAAACTGAACTATGAATCAAACAATAGTGATAACAATGTGACTTCATCATCAGACATTGACAACGTGTCAACTGATCGTCTGTACTACTGAATCACCTTGATATGCCTAGTAAATTTGTATGAAGGAATATTTCGGATAAAATTAAATAAATAAATGCGTAAATAAATAAAAGTACTGTGAAATGTGAGCATAAATAAATAAATGTGTCATGAAATGAGAGAATAAATAAATATGTCATGAAATGAGAGCATAAATAAATAAATGTGTCACGAAATATGTTTTTTGTTGCTTATTCATTTATTTCATTTTGTCCGTAATATTCCTCTAAACCGTCATGAAGTACGACTTGAAATAAAACTGTCACTTTCGCTCATCAAAGTTGAGAGGGTGGGCTCTAACACGTCGTCTAGTTACTGATTGGTGAATTGATAACACAAGAATTAATTAGAAAAATGCTTACTACTGCTGATGAAATGGATTCTGCCGAAGATATTGCGTATTTCAGAGAGAGAATTGAAGATTTATTGGAAGAAATTACAATGTTGGCGGCCCTTTTAGACTCTGATGTAGATGAAACTATTTTTGAAATTATCGAAGAACAGGTGGAACGGACTCAACTACACTCCAGTTCAGGTGACACAGTTCCCTGCTCTGGACGTTTATCCTTTGACATGCCAGCTGAGTCAACAGAACACCTTCTGTTATGCGATTTAAAAGTACGACAGATTACAGATCTATATAGTGTATCGGAGAAGACGATCACAAGGCGAATGAGCCAGTTTGATATACGGTAAGCTGCAACGGCTGTATTAGTTTTGGTACTTTGAAATGGAATGCCCAAAGCAGCTCCAACTAATATTTTGAACTGAGTATTTGACCCTTGTTTTACGAGTATAAAGTCAGGTGCATATTCGCAGCTACTTTTTCAAACAACTTTACCACTGATCAGAGCTGTAGAGTTGTTTGAAAAAGTAGCTTGACTCAGCTGGAATGTCAAAGGATGGACGTCCAGAGCAGGGAACTGTGTCACCCGAACTCGAGTGTAGTAGAGTCCGTTCCACCTGTTCTTCAAAAATAGTTTCATCTATATCGGAGTGTAAAAGGGCCGCCAACATTGTAATTTCTTTCAATAAATCTTCAATTTTCTCTCTGAAATACATAATATCTTCGGCAGAATCCATTTCATCGGCAGTAGTAAGCATTTTTCTAATTAATTATTGTGCTATCGATTCACAAATCAGCAACTAGAGGGCATGTTAGAGCCCACCCTCTCAACTTTGACGAGTGAAAGTGACAGTTTTATTTATGTATTTCATGACGGTTTGCAGGAATGTTATGGACAAAATGAAATAAATAAATAAGCAACAAAAAACATATTTCGTGACACATTTATTTATTTATGCTCTCATTTCATGACATTTATTTATTTATGCTCACATTTCACAGTACTTTTATTTATTTACGCATTTATTTATTTATTTTATTTTGTCCAGAATTTTCCTCCATAAATTTGATCATCTTAGGGTTCACCATGGTGCAATATGCAGAAAAAGTATTATGTAAAAAGTGTGCCAATAAACACACTTCTTTTGTCTCAATTGCAGTGTGTGACAGTGTTGTGTTGACTGTGTCAAAACACATGCCATATGAAGAACAGTTACTGAACCTGCATCAGTACAGCACCTTTTTGACTGTATTTATTTTGACATTTACTTTTTTTCTGTTACATACAAAAAACATTTTTTCTTGCTGAAAAAAAAATCAACCTTTTTGACTCATTTTCTGGGGTTAAACGTAACGCTTAGAAGGCTTCATTTATTTGCAGTATATGTGCTGAGAAACAGTAACACAGGAAACATATTTTTTTTTGTCTGGTACAAAATCAGTGGCTTGCTGTCTGCCAGTCTTCTGTCACTGGTTAAGCAGGGCATTTCTCTGCATTCTGATAATATGAAAGTAAGAAATAAATCTCAAAGTATAATTATTAAAATGCAGACACGTCTTCTTTTGACAATATTTGTTACAATTTAATTCTGGCTTTGGGAATAAATTTGCAAGTGCACTTGCATGGCTGAACCGTACACACAAAGAGTTTTGCTGTTTCACAACAATGACTTGATGGTGGTAAAGAACCTGCTAACAGAGGTGTGTTGGATATTGTAAGATCTTTAATTAGTATGTTCGTGCTGCTGTTCCATTTAATGGAGGGGTAAAAACAAAATTTAGAATTTCATTAATCACAGTATCGTCTTTGACATGACCAAAAATATGTCAATCTGCAGTTAGTTTTTCTCTACTTTACACATATCATCCAAGTTAAAGTATTTTTTCTTTAAAAGAAAGCATAGTTTAAAAGCTATGGGGCAGTGGCAGACTCATCATTGTCCTGCCCTTTCCCCAGTGTTTTTCACCAGTTTCAAAATGGGCAACAGCTAAAAGAATGATGGTTTGCAAAGACTCAGTCATTGTAAATTGATATTTTTCTTTGTAGACAGTCATGAGACAACACACATACTTGTACTATACAATAAACCATTTTATTCATCTTTCTCACCCTATTCTCTTGTGCCATGACACTTAATCAAGCAAGGCTACTAGTCCATTTCAGGATTGGTTCAAGAAAATAAAAATGAATTACTACCGTGATTACTTCCAATTTGTTACCCTATAACTGTACTAACAGAGTCACCTGGTTGAGAAAATGGAAAGATGCAAATATAAAAAGTAATTAAATAATGACATACTTACAAACTTTACTACCCGTTTGTTAGCTGAGCATGTTGTATTTTATATATAAGCTTCCCAATGTGAATAAAAGTTTTTGTTTACAGTATACAGTACTTGGTTTTTCATTCTGGGGCAAAGAAATACCTCCAGAGACAATACGTCTCCACCTAGTGCGGCTAAGACCCAAGACAAAAACAGTGAGCTAAATAGTTAATAAAAACAGAAAAAAGAAGTTAAATGTAATGGACAGTAATTGAACTCAGATTTCTTGGTTGAAAGGTAAACTTTCTTCCTGTTCGGCCAACATTACAGCCTATGTGGCTCTGTTCTTTTGATGACAGATCACACTGTAGTATTTCTAACCACTTGCTATAACCCCAGGCCACCCACACAACCTCCTGGGTTTGCAAGGCCAAAAGTTAAATGTCAGAAACTTGACGTATGGCGAGAACTGCCTGAGTGCCAATTTCAAGTCTGTGGCTTGATAAACAAAGCTGTGAGTAAAGAATCAACAACAAACGCACAGAGATTGCATGTTTTATATGGAGATTTATTAGAAATACTCTCCTGAAACTTAATACATTTTTCAGTCAAGCATTATGTGGAATGGAATGAAATGGAAGAGCTGAATTAGTCTCAACTTTATACACAAGTCATCATTTGCTGGATACAATCAGATTTTGACGAAATAATGATCACTGCAAAAAGGACTTTCAAGCTAAAAGCTTTTCATCTGAGCCAGATATCCTAAATATTTGTTATTTGTCTGCAGAAGATGACCATAGTACAAGAGGATGTTTTAGGCATTTCTTTTGGCACTGTAAATAGGAAGTCATGAAATGGTACTGTGCAATAGCAAGAGCTGTCCCCCATTCTAACTCTGTGTGAGGGGTTAATATTCTGTTTGGAAATGAGACATGGCTGATGAAGATGTAACCAGAAACAAACCTGGAAAAACAGGAGAAGGATAAGGTGGATGTGTGTTGCAATGGTGCAAGAAGAAGTTGTTATGTAGGCAATCAGTACTATGCCAAGGAGATATGGACTAAGATGTGTTTGCCATGTAGATTGAAACACAATTGATAAATTGGGGAACTGGGTAATTCCACCAAAACAGAGGGAATGTGACCCAGAGGGAAGCGAAAGAAGATGTGGTGGAAGGTGGTCTTTGATGATATGAAAAGAATGGATCTTCCCACAAAGAATAGCTTGAACAATAGAAAATGGAGGAAAAGATTTGAGGTACAATCAGCTAACCTGGGTGAACTTAGAAAATAGCCGATAAACAAGTGACAATAGTATTTATTATTTGTCATTTTGCCTGATTTTGAAATACTCAGTTTCATATAATGTGCACTGCAATAATATGTGAATATTTTTTTAATGAAATACACACATTTCTGTCAGTATTTGCCCATCGCTATATTATCAAACCCTCTGAGCCAGTTCAAGGTCACAGGTTGTCATAATCTAGCAGCATCAGTTGCACAGCCGAAACCAACCCTAGACAGGGTATCAAGGTTTTAATTTATGGAACAGTTTATAGTTGCTATTTTTGTGCTGCATTTTAAGTAGCATGTGGCTAGAGTTGATTTTATTTTGTCGGGTACAGGTTGTAGACCCACTATACTGGACCAGAGTATCTCTGCTATTCTATTGATTTTCAAAGTTATATTTAAAGGTTTGGTTTGCTTGGACGTTCGGCATCATATGGTCATTCCTGAGAACATTATAGTAGTAAGCGGTGTGGTGCGGTGCAGCAGCTAAAGCACTGTAACCCCAAAGCCAGCTGGTTCAGTCCACATTTTTGACTCTCCTGAGCCCTGAGCAAGTCTCATAACTTGTCTGTGCTCCATCTGAAAAAAAATTGTAGAATTTCACTGTCTGTGTATATGCACATCTGCAGGATGTAGTGTATAGAAAGGCTTCATACAAAGGAAAGGCTGTCATTTGTAGGGGGCAGTTTAAAATCCTTTAATGTCATTTCGATTTTTTTCATCAATATTTAACTTTCCTTATGTCCTCTAAAAGGTTTGACATTAAATTTGCCTTTTCAGATATCTTTTAGTAGAATGGGACAGTGAACTACTTCTAATTTACATTTTTATGAATAGTTTGTCAAATCTGGAAGAATTTCATTAATACTGAAGATTATTTTGTCCGTACGAAAAGGATTATTTTTTTCTTGATATAAAAAAAAATCTGAGCCAAGTTGTGATGTGGGTAGAGCTCTAACTGCTGGGGATGTTTGTTTTACTTGCACACTGCCACCCTTCATAGACTGCAGATGAGGAGAAAAAAAAAAACAACAAAAGCAGCTCCATTAAGGACCTCCAGGCGTGATGCAGCCACCCACCCCAGTCTTTTCCTGCATTGTGCCAGCCACCGTGAATGTTGCAGGGATGGGGTATCGTTTGTGCATCAGGGGCTGTTTAACATTTAACTATCAGCCAATTTTGCGGCACAGAAGAACTAGAATGATCATTCCTGCATTCAGCCGCCGCGCTGGCACACATACCTCATGTTATTGAAACTTTGGCTGCCTCAGCTGCTATACTGTTACCATGGATACTGTGGCTCATGGTACCTTTGCTGTTTGAACCAATGACAGCTCCAAAAAAGGGGGGCTATGTTTTGCAACGTTTGGAGCACACTTGGAAGCATGTCTGGAAAACTGCTTTCTCTACTGTAGGTTTAAAGAAGAGCAGAAGAAGGCAATGCACAAAGATTCCTGTCTGGAGACCTGCAATGATGCTTGCACATACTCATTACAAGTGATGAGTGAAACAAAACAAGTAAAATAGGTATTTTTTTGTTTTCACCTGGGTAATTCAGGTAATGCTTTATAATTGCATATACAGACTGAGGAATCAACAAGACTGTAGTGAGAGAGTTCTGAGAAACAAAAATCCGCCCAGCATAATTAATATCAGTGTGACAGTGCAATATAGAAGAACCTGTTTAATCTGGATTTGAACGCTATGACTGAATGAGTGTACTGTAGCTGTATAAATATTCTGTGATTTTTGAAGTTAGTGTAGCCTGGTGTTGAAATGGCAGCTTGGGTCCTATCTTTCAGATCAGAGCTAAAGACCCTCCTCTTCTCTTTTTTCATTTTAAAGCTGTTTTTTTCTAATTTTAATAAGTGACACTTTTGTAAATAACTTGTAGAAGCAAAAAAAAAATCAAGTCACCTGGTTGCTTCAAAATATATGGTTAATTGGTATTCTCCGTGGACGTTTCTTTCACGTGGTATGGAAAAAAATTATAGTATGGGGACAGTAAAGGCAAATCTTTAATTTATATTATTCTCCTTTCTTCTTCTAAACCATATACCGGGCTGCTCATGGCAGCTGCAATCTTTGGGCAGTATTCCCACACATGCTACAGAAGGTTCACTGCACCCGCATGCATAGGAGATTTCAAATTCTGCACTTGTCACTGTCTGTCGATGCCTTCAAAATTTTGTGTTATGAAATGGGTGGGTCACAACATAATGAAAGAGGATAAGTGGCACTTTGAGACTTGGGTTTACTAACCCGGCACCGCAGTCCTCCCTTGTGTTTAGAAACAATAAGGCAGTCATTCACAGTCTCCTGCCTAATCTGTGTATATCGCCACCCCCAACCCCCTCAAAGTATGCCATTCAGCCTCCAGCTTGTAATCGTGCTGCCCCCGTGATGTGGTTTGCTCATTACAACAGGGTGGGGTCATTGATGTGCTGTTGAAGAGGCAGTTCTTCATATAAATGTTCAAAGAAAGTCATGGGGACAGAATGTTTTGAGCAGCATTGCCTTTTTTGTCCATTCTATGTTTCTTTTGCTTATTTCATAAGTGTGCCATTTAGAGCTTTGTATTATTTACATGGCAAAGAATGTAATTAGGAGTTTACTTTACAGAAAGTATGACACAATCATTGTCTGCATTGCACAAAATGTCAGGTTTAGTTCCCACCAATTGCCCTCATCATTCAGATCCAAGTTGTAAGGCAATGTTAAACAGCTATGTTGCATACTTGGGCTGATATTCACTTGGAAAGGAACTATAGAAGCAAGAGTGTTTATTTTAGTCAGATTTGTGATATTTGATCATGAATGGCCTGTGTATAAACTCAGTCCTTGGATGTTTCCCCGAGGGGGGTTTAAACCAGATATTTCAGTTTTTGCCCCACATATGTAGCAAATGTGAATGTGTTGAATGAATTACTGACTCTGCGTTGCCCCATTATGAGTGCACCTCACTTAATGCTATATTTTCTTCATTTTTAAGGGATTCAGCATGAAGACAATTAGTGCAATGAACCTGCAGTGTCTGCAGCATGTACAGAAATCTGTTAACGACACCGCATGTCTGTGCTTACATGACATTAAATCCAGCTGGAAAAGTGGGATGGAAATTTAAAAAGAAAGAAATGGCTTCTAGTTTACTGATTTAATGACTCGAGAGGTTAAATTGATTTTCATTTCTTTTGGCAGTTTGTCTCAGTGTTTGATTCCCTCCATATGTCTGTTGACATGAAGGATGTGTTCAAGTGGGTGGGGAGCTTACCAGTTGTACCACTGCCTCTGTGATTGTCTCCAAACAGTTAATTGAAGCAGGAAAGCTAAGAAGCTTTGTGGATTAACAGAAGTGTGTGTTTTTTTATATGAAGGAGCTTTTTTTTTTTTCTTAACCCCCAAAATTATGCGCCTTTAACATCAGAACATGATTAATCCCTGCTTAAAGACAACTAATCCTCACACCTGATAAAGAGTTCAATGAGGTGAGCAACACTGTGCTCACGGTCATTTATTCCGCCTAAAAGCTGGTTGTTGTGTTTATCCCCCATGCTGCTGCATACCAGTGGATCTCCAGGGATCACATTGCAAATGCCTCAGGTTCTCTGTACTCCGTGTTTGACTGCTGGGTTGATCAGTCTCCTTGTGGAGAAATGCCAGGACGTGTCTTAAGTCATCCTGTAGAAGACTGGCTTAGTGACTATGAGCCAAAGTTGTGGGCATGTAGGTAGTAAAGTTAAGGAAAGGGATGTGTATATGAGATTTGCATTATAAAATTAAACAGTATGTCATAAAATGCTTAATCCGGTAGTTGCTGCAATTGAAAGGTTAATCTGTTGTCCTTTTGACATCAGCTTGTTCTGAATATTAAACACTAATGCATCACTCCCTCCAAGCATCAGCCCTAAGTTCTCTTTTGCTTTGTGTCCTTTTGACACAGTCATTCAGTGGTGGAGATTGAACTGCTGACCTTGTGATTTACTATACAACATGTAGTCCTAATGTTATCATACTGTCATCATATTTATCTATCCATCCATTTTCCAACCCACTAAATCCTAACTATAGGGTCATGTGGGTCTACTGGAGCCAATCCCAGCCAACACAGGGCGCAAGGCAGGAATCAATCCTAGGCAGGGCGCCAACCACCGCAGGACACACACGCGCACACCCTCACACCAAGCACACACTAGGGACAATTTAGAATCACCAATCCACCTAACCTGCATGTCTTTGGACTGTGGGAGGAAACCCGAACACCCGGAGGAAACCCACGCAAACACGGGGAGAACATGCAAACTCCATGCAAGGAGGACCCGGGAAGCAAACCCCGATCTCCTTACTGCACGGTAGCAGCGTTACCACTGCGCCTCTGTGCCCCCATCATCATATTTATGATTCAGTAAAATCTTATCATTCAATACATTAAATTTGCAATAAATGGACAGAATTCTGAGTACAGAAAACATGTTGCAGTGGTTAGCTCTAGAAGACTAGGTTAGAATCTTGGCCTGGCCACTGCCTATAATATTATTGCTGTTAACCTGTACATATTTTAGTCATTTTCTCCATGTATATGTGAGTTTTTTCTCTTTTTGTTGTACAGTTTACCACTCACATCCCATGTTGAACTGAATATGTATGAAAATGCATTAATGGATATACAGGTGGGGGGGAGGGGTCCTATATCTTTGGTTCTGTAGAATTCTGTATGTATTCTGAATTGTTTGTTAGTATTTCCTTAGAGGAACACCTGCAGATGGTTTGTTTCTCTTACTAATAGAATTAGTAATGCTAATGCTGCTCCTTGTAATATTTCATGCTTGCTACAAAGGTATATATATTGTCACAAAAAGCAGACACAAGAGTCATAAAGGTTTGGGGCAGCCACCCATATAATATTCCCTGGCTGCAAAATGGTAAATTGATAGCACTGATGTGCTCAGAAAGGAGTCCAAAACAGAACTGATGTGGTTAGCAGAATATGGGGGCTTTAATGGCCAGAAAGAAAACTGAAGTAATCAAGGGTGGAAGCGGAAGGGTCCTCTTCCATAGGCTTGGACCCGGAAGTGACATCATCAAAATGGCCGAGGCTGGAAGTCTCTTTGTCCGTGGGTTCTACATCAGATATGATGTCAACGGGCCAGGTGGAATTTCAGGTAAACGGTCTACAGAAATGCGAGAAAAAAGATCCGTACACTCCGCCACCCCCTGGTCTGGCATGGAATTACTCTCATTTAGACCCTTTAGGTACCTCCCATGAGCACATGTGTGACAATATACTGTAAACAAATATAAGCAAATGATTTTGCCAATCTACCATAAATGCATGATTGATAGTGCTGCTGAGATGTGTCCCTTCCAGCAGGTTCTCGAATCCCAAAACCGGACTACTCAAGTGCTGCTAAAGTGGCTATTGGGTTTATCACCTTCCTGACCATGGCTCTTCTTGGCTAGTTACTCAGCTTGGCCAGATGGCCAACTCTAGGAACAGTCTTGGTGTATCTGAACTTGTTCTGTTTTACAATTGTTGAGGCCACTGTGTTTCTGGAGTCAGTCAAAGTTTTTTATAAATGGTTTTATACCTGTACCCTGATCTATTCCCCAAAACAGTTTCATCATTGAGATCCACAAATAGTTGTAATTCATAGCTTACTTTTATAAGTAAGTATATATATATCTATATCTATATATATATATATCTATATATATATATATATATATATATATATATATATATATATATATATATATATATATATATATATATCTGTGTATATATATATATATATATATATATATATATATATATATATATGCAGTATATATATGTATACACACGACAGATGTAACTTTTTGTCCCCAGGGGGAAATTTGGCAGTTTGTGTGTATGTGTATATACAGTGCATCCAGAAAGTATTCACAGCGCATCACTTTTTCCACATTTTGTTATGTTACAGCCTTATTCCAAAATGGATTAAATAAATTTTTTTCCTCAGAATTCTACACACAACACCCCATAATGACAATGTGAAAAAAGTTTACTTTAGGTTTTTGCATATTTATTAAAAATAAAAAAACTAAAAAAAATCACATGTACATAAGTATTCACAGCCTTTGCCATGAAGCTCAAAATTGAGCTCAGGTGCATCCTGTTTCCCCTGATCATCCTTGAGATGTTTCTGCAGCTTAATTGGAGTCCACCTGTGGTAAATTCAGTTGATTGGACATGATTTGGAAAGGCACACACCTGTCTATATAAGGCCCCACAGTTGACAGTTCATGTCAGAGCACAAACCAAGCATGAAGTCAAAGGAATTGTCTATAGACCTCCGAGACAGGATTGTCTTGAGGCACAAATCTGGGGAAGGTTACAGAAAAATTTCTGCTGCTTTGAAGGTCCCAATGAGCACAGTGGCCTCCATCATCCGTAAGTGGAAGTAGTTTGAAACCACCAGGACTCTTCCTATAACTGGCCGGCCATCTAAACTGAGCGATTGGGGGAGAAGGGCCTTAGTCAGGGAGGTGACCAAGAACCTGATGGTCACTCTATCAGAGGTCCTCTGTGGAGATAGGAGAACCTTCCAGAAGGACAACCATCTCTGCAGCAATCCACCAGTCAGGCCTGTATAGTAGAGTGGCCTGACAGAAGCCACTCCTTAGTAAAAGGCACATGGCAACCTGCCTGGAGTTTCCCAAAAGGCACCTGAAGGACTCAACAAAATTCTCTGGTCTGATGAGACAAAGATTGAACTCTTTGGTGTGAATACCAGGCGTTACGTTTGGAGGAAACCAGGCACTGCTCATCACCAGGCCATTACCATTCCTACAGTGAAGTATGGTGGTGGCAGCATCATGCTGTGGGGATGTTTTTCAGCAGCAGGAACTGGGAGACTAGTCAGGATAAAGGGAAAGATGACTGCAGCAATGTACAGAGACATCCTGGATGAAAACCTGCTCCAGAGCGCCCTTGATCTCAGACTGGGGCGACGGTTCATCTTTCAGCAGGACAATGACCCTAAGCACACAGCCAAGATATCAAAGGAGTGGCTTCAGGACAACTCTGTGAATGTCCTTGAGTGGCCTAGCCAGAGCCCAGACTTGAATTCGATTGAACATCTCTGGAGAGATCTTAAAATGGCTGTGCACCGACGCTTCCCATCCAACCTGATGGAGCATGAGAGGTGCGGCAAAAAGGAATGGGCGAAACTGGCCAAGGATAGGTGTGCCAAGCTTGTGGCATCATATTCAAAAAGATTTGAGGCTGTAATTGCTGCCAAAGGTGCATCGACAAAGTATTGAGCAAAGGCTGTGAATACTTGTGTACATGTGATTTCTCAGTTTTTTAATTTTTAATAAATTTGCAAAAACCTCAAGTAAACTTTTTTCACATTGTCATTATGGGGTGTTGTGTGTAGAATTTTGAGGAAAAAAATTAATTTAATCCATTTTGGAATAAGGCTGTAACATAACAAAATGTGGAAAAAGTGATGCGCTATGAATACTTTCCGGATGCACTGTATATAATATATATAGTACATTATATATAAGTGACATTTCCCCTTGTTTGAACTATGAAAACCACTTGTAAACCTGTTTTACTTAAATAATCCTCTTTAAAAGCAGTTTCAAACATCAATGCCATTTCAGTAGCTGTTTTTTCCTAAGAGAAAACAATTTAACACAGATTCACTGTTCTTTATAATCACTCATCACAAAAATCACAGAACAAGTTTAATAAGTACCAAGAACAACCGACACGGAATGCCATACAAACAATACATAGCAACTCCACATGGCATACTGCCAGTATGCTATACCTAGCAGCGAAGTTTGCAACTAAGTCTAAATTGCGTGCCAGGTACAGATTCCGGTTATTTTTGATATCCCCTCATGTATATATATTTGCTTGCAGGTCCTCCAACTTACAGGGCAAATTTGGGGGATGGTGTCAGGGTTGGCAATCCAGCCACCATAAAAAACCTCACACTGTTCCAGTTTGGTGCTGACGTGTCACCTGCTGCACTTGAGTCCCAATTCGGGTGGTTTGTCATGTAATGGATATGGCAACACACTATCAACGCATCCTCCCAACCCAACCTATATGTATATCTGTCTATTAAAAAAAATTAACTTGCATCTGTGATATTCAGCCTTGACCACTCCCCTCCACACCACTCACCCAATCATTACTTCTACTGCACTCATCCTTTCTCCATAACACCCTGTGACATTCTCAGTGCCAATTTGCCCTTCAATGCTTTCAAGAACGTCAAGTTTTAGATCTTGATAGAAAAAGAGCGGCAAGAACTGATAAAGAACGTCAAAAAAAAAGAAAACGATATAATAAAAATGAAGAACAAAGAATCATCCAATAAACAAAGGAGAAAAACATCCCAAACAATATGTGAACAGAAATGCAAAAAAGCAGCGTTTATAGAATGTAAGTTAGAGGATAAAATAATTCATAGTATTGTTTTTGAAGAGGCGTTAATATAATTTAATTTTTTATATATATATAGTATATATATATATATATATATATATATACTAGTAAAATACCAGGCTTCAGCGGAGAAGTAGTGTGTTAAAGAAGCAATGAAAAGAAAAGGAAACATTTTGAAAATAACGTAACATGATTGTCAATGTAATTGTTTTGTCACTGTTGTGAGTGATGAGTGTTGTTGTCATATATATATATATATATATATATATATATATATATATATATACACACACACACATATATATATATATATCTATATCTATACATATACACATATACACACACATATATACATACATATATACACATATATACACACAAATACATATATATATACATACACACACACATATATATAAACATATATACATATACATACATATCTACATATATACACACACAGCTATTTCGTATCAGTGCAATACGCTGCTTGTTAAAACGGATAACTCCCGCCTTTTATGTGCAAGTCTGCGTGGATATTATGAACTATCGATTTGTTCAAGTTCTATTTAAATTTTAAATAGAAGGAATTTTTATTTAGTCGACAGAAATATCTTTGGTAGGAATGGTAAAACAGACAGGAATATTATTCTGAATAAATCAACTCAAACCTTAAACAACTTATAATATTTTGCTCTCCATAAAAATATATCCTGTCTAAATTATACAAGTTAGAAATAAAGTAAACGTTAAAAGAACAAACATTCAAATTTCTTTACTCTTATGTAATTTTATATAAAAATAAACTTAGATTTTAAATATCCCAAAAGATTTTGCTCTCCATAAAAATATATCCTGTCAAAATTATACAAATTCAAATATGAACATGCTGCATAACAAAACCTGGAAATATAAATAAAATGTGTTCCTTTCAGCAATAACAAATCAAATCATTCAGTTGTCTTTGCTCATATGTCATTTTAGAGCTGGACGCCTGGCATCTTTTTTTGGCAACAAGTTCGTTTCTGTTTGGTGTGAGGTTCTGTGTTGTGGAGATTCTCAGGATGGATTGCAGGTGCTCATCAGTGAGGCGACTCCTGTGTGCTGTTTTGTTAGTCTTTATCACTGAGAAGAGCTTCTCACACAGATATGTGCTACCAAACATGCACAAGGTTCGAGCCGCATGTAGACGGACTTTTTGTTCTTCAAAGTCACCAAAGCGCCGTGCAAACTCAGTGCGCTCAGTTTATCAGCAAAGTGCGATTTGGGAACACCGTAGTGACGACTTGGTTTAACATTACTTGGCAACAGGGAAAGTGGGGCAAATTGCACTGGTGCATTTGTGTCTCCCATAAAAGCAGCTTCACTTGAAATCACTTTGTGATTGTGCACGGGTAAAACGTCCGCTGAAGTGTCAGATTCTTATTTAATTCTTCTGCTTTCTGTATCTTCTGCATTGCATTCAGGTTACCCTGATGTTTTGTCTCATAGTGCCGCCTTAGATTAAATTCTGTAATTACAGCCACATTAGCTCCACAAATGAGACACACGGGTTCAGTAAACATATACTCAGCCTCCCATCGGTTTTAAAGGCTCTATTTTCAGAATCAACTTTTCTCTTCAGCATCGTTTGAGCTAGCTTCGCAATAACTTGCAGCATCATAAGCTAGACTTGATTAACGCGTAAGTGTTCGCAAGGCAGCTGAAGCGCTGCATTATGGGATCTGTAGTTTATTGTGTTACCAGCGCTTCATATACCCGGCCATTAATAACAATAATACAGTATATAAAATGATCTCGGGCGGATATAATTACACCGGGCGGATGTGGCCCGCGCCCTTGAGTTTGACACATATGGACTAAATAGAACTTGAAAAGATATATTTTTTCAAATGTGATCGCAATTCAGATAGAGTTGACGCCAAGACTACAGCCTGCATGCCTCAATAAGTCATCCTCCCTCGCTCTTACTTTTTACCGCTCATCTAATGAATACACTGAGTATGGCTTTACCAAAACAATCATTGATGGCTAATAAAGTATCCATTATTCGAGTATGTAGATCGGGATATATATATATATATAATATATATATATATATATATATATATACCCGCGATCGCAGGAGAAGTAGTGTGTTAAAAAGCTAGAAAAGAAAAGGGAACATTTTAAAAATAACGTAACATGACTGTCAATATACAGTATTTGTTTTGTGAGTGTTACTGAGTGTTGCTGTCATCAAGGATTTGATTATCATTATTTCTTTCAATCAGGTTCGTATTTGTAGGATGTGTTGTGTTCAAGTTACATTCCGTGTTTGTCAATCGCTGTAAAGATGACAGGTTTCATTCATCGATTCGCTTCTTACTGCATCAATAAACAGCTCGCCTTCTTCTTTATCTGAGACCTGACACACTGCATGCACGGTTTTTTACACTGTCTTCCTTTAGCGGACATTGACTTTTTCCACGTGGTGCTTTGTTTCCACAGTAGGTGGATTTATGAATATGCTTATCAGACGCCATATTTTTGCTGCCTTTTCAATTGTGTAATTCGGTTTTGTTCAGCCTTTTGGAACTGTTGCTTTTATCTGTGCACTGCGCCAGTTCACGTGAGCCACTCGGTGTACATGCATCGAAGGTTCCCAGCTGTGCTGGTGCCATCTCGTGCTATGTCCATGGCTGTATTTAATGTTACCTTAGTCCTGGCACTTAAAACTTTCTCTCGCAGTTTCGCTGAGTTTGTGTCAAACACCACCCTGACCATCTCATCTTCCTCTCCATAAGCACAGTCCTTCACCCGTGAATATTTACCCGTGGCAGTTTGCTATTGGATTGCCGCTGACGGACGGCCTTATATGGGCAGGCACTAAATTACAAACGCCAGCGCAGCCTGTCTATGAACTTAATTTAAAGTGTAGGTTTACATCGTGCTTTGTTTCCGAAGTAGCAGAACTCATGAATATGGTTGTATATGTCACTCGCTCGCTTCTTATTGTTTCGCTGCCTTCTCAATTATATAATGCATGTTTTCTTCAGCGCTTTTTTGAGGTCTTCCTGGTTTTCTATGTACTGCATGATTACGTGAGAGGCGTGATGATGTCACACGAAACTCCCCCCCACGGCGTTGAAGCTCATCTCCATTACAGTAAATGGAGAAAACTGCTTCCAGTTATGACCATTACGCGTAGAATTTCGATATAAAACCTGCCCAACTTTTGTAAGGAAGCTGTAAGGAATGAACCTGCCAAATTTCAGCCTTCCACCCACACGGGAAGTTGGAGAATTAGTGATGAGTCAGTGAGTGAGTGAGTGAGTGAGTGAGTGAGGGCTTTGCCTTTTATTAGTATAGATATATATATATATAATCGATTAACTGTCCGTCTCCATTAACTATCAGGGCAAAAAAATATACTGTGAGCTATACATATTGGAACCAACTTTCCCTAGTGCTAGTACGTAGTGTTTTTCCCCAGCACCACATGTCATGCCTCATTTTGAAATTACAGTGTCAGTTGCGTACTGAAATCATGGCATAAGCACAAGTGAGTATGACCTTTTTGTCAGGGTACTCTACTTTCCTGCAACATCTTGGGGACATCTGTCCTTTTCAAGTGAGTGGATTGTGTTATCGTTGGCATCCAGTCCTTTGCTGGTTCTTGCAATGCCTCTGATGCTGGCAGGGCACTTTCTCTCCCTTCTTTCTTCAATCCCTATAGAGGAATAAGCAAATTTTGAAAAATAAATATTTAGTTCCCTTAACATTTTATAGTTTCTGTAGACATGCATTTTTAAGACTGACTCCAAGGCAGGCAAAGTGACTTGCTCAGGCAATATTTAAAAGGTGTCGATTGTACCAGTAGCTTTGTAATTTGAAGTTTGTTGCCTTAACTATTAGTCCACCAGCAGATGTATATACAGATGGTTATTTCCTTTTATGAAGGCAGCACTTTCTCAGCCTCATTGAGTGCCACTTCATTTCACATTGATTCACTTACTCTTTTATTGTACATGAACACTATTTCTGGAGTCCTTAAGGAGCTGTTTGCCTTTGTATGAAAATGTCACAGCAGCTGCACATTTTCATTGCAGAAATATTCTTAATCCAATAATAATTACTGTTTTTAATGCAGCTCATTGTACAGTATCTAAAGGCTGGCAAAAGGTGGACAAGCAGTGTAGAGATACTACAATTACCTCTTACAATCTATAAAGTAACATAAGCCTACCCATACTAATAGCAGTCAGATGAACATAAAATACTGAACTGTTGATTCTGAAAACTAAAATATATAAGTCCATAAGCTATTAACATTTTACAGTATGTTTTAATTTGGCAGAAAACAAATAGTAATGTAGAGTGTACATTGTAAAACACAATAGCAGCTTTTAAAAAGGGCTCCAATAGTGGACTCTAGAGAACTGTGGTAAAATCAGTCTTGTGCTGAAGCTGCTCCACAGGTTGAGCAACGTTTTGTGTAGCTGGTGTGAGATATGAAGGATCTCATTAAGACTGAAAGAGAAATGAAATTGGAGATTTGCCTCAGTATAAGCTTTAATTCTAGTAGAGCATTGCAGGGCAATAGAGTATTTGACCATAAATTTACTTTACTGAATTTACTTGGGATCTAAATTCTATGTAAAAATGGTTAAGCCCAAGTGACTCTCAGGTTAATCCATGTTGTTCACACAGTGTTTAGCCTAAAGAGTAGTATTCTGCTGCCATCTAGTAGCTAGAATAACATCATAACTGCAAAAAAATTATTTGTATTTCTATATTTTGCTACTCTGTGGTAGTAACTCATTAGTATTCATAAGTGCTTTCACCCAAAACATGCAATAATGTGTAAATAAAAATATGTATAGCTAGTTTTAGAACAAACTGAAACTGAACCATTAGTTGAATCAAATGATAATAATGCCAGTGTGAAATGGGCATCAGACATTGACATAGATAGTGAAACTGATGCTTACTTCACTGTATGACTGAACCGGCATCATATGCCTGGTGAATTTGGTCGCATGAAGCTTCAGTATGACAAAAACATAAAATGACTGTGATCAAGTAGAAGGACAAGAAAGACATTGGACTCTTAAGCACTATCCACAATGCAGCTACTCTCAATGTTCATATCAGGGGAAATGTGGAAATCGCTAAACCTTCTGCTGTGGTAGCCTACAATAACCCAATGATCAGGCAGTGGATCAGGCACTGACATTCTACCCTCTCATGCATAAGTAACATAAAGAATATTATAAGAAAAGTGCTCAGGGAAACATGTTTCTACTGTCCTGAGTATCATGAGAATTTTTATTCTGTTGTCATTTTTCAGAATGAATGCATTTAAATGTGCTTTAATAACCCGGTTATTAACAGAAACCTGGTTTTAAAAATGCCATGTAAACCCTTATTCCAGTTAGAAAAACTGGAATATTAGTCTCAGAGTAACTAGGGTAACACATATAAATTTCTACACAGGTGACCTGATTATATGGCTTTGTAAATCCGTAACCAATTTGCTGTTCCAAATTTCATAGTTTGCATATGTCTGTTACCATGTGTACATGCTTGCAGCAGACACAGGTGGAAAACAACAAATGTAAATTTCCTATGGTAAATGCTCAAGCGATTAATGCTTCTCCTGGTTAAAATAATGTGTCTAAGTGTTTCAGAAATCTCTAAATTTATGTTAATGAGCTAAATATACAGTACTATGCTCAGATGCACAATCTTGGGAGCAGTGTTGGGGGTAATGCAGTTAAAGTAGCATACGTTTCTTAGTCTGGTACTTTTTAAAGTAAAAAATAATCTAATGCAGTACTTATTTTATTGAAGAAAAATATTATTATCCTAAAAGCACTGGGTGTAAGGCATGGAGCAAACATATCAGTATGCCACTCCTTTGCAGGGTTCAATTGCATAGCTAAGCACAAAAGAGTGTGCTACATGCAATCTGGTAAAAGAAATGTATTAATAAAGTTTGTTTAGTTTTAATCTAGCTATTTGCTGTAGATGCTGTATGTTGAAACATTATGATCGGGTGGCACAGTGGTTAGTGTTCATGCTGAGAATCTTCAGGGGCTCAGTTCAATGA
Source organism: Polypterus senegalus (assembly GCF_016835505.1). Classification (NCBI taxonomy): domain Eukaryota; kingdom Metazoa; phylum Chordata; class Cladistia; order Polypteriformes; family Polypteridae; genus Polypterus; species Polypterus senegalus. Next base: position 169,127,807 of record NC_053157.1, read on the forward strand.
TTTATTAAAAGGACATGTGTGTTATTTACTTCACAACACATGAAGGACTACATTTGTTTATAAAACACAGGAAAACTATTAGGTTTGGCTGTATGTCTGGTCAGTTTCATGAAGGTTCATATATGGGCTTAGGATTTAGTAACAAATTCTGGCCTGTCAAATGTGCAGTTTGTCATACAAAAGTAGAAAAAGTAACAAACTCTTTGTAATACATAACAAGTAAGTATACAGCATTTGAAATTACATTTTTTGTAAATAATGAGCGCTTCACCAATGGGGGTGTAACTCCTTAAGTGGACTTGTTCATGTAAACGAAGGTTTTCAAAAAAAAACAGGTTTCTGCCTTAAGTGGTTTACTCACCTTATCCTGGTTTTGTTTGCATGTAAACACTCTATTTGTTTGCCATTGTGCAGCACGGGTTGCTATTGCATTCTGTTATGAGTTTTCTCTCATGCTGCATAAAAACATGAGATTAAATGTTATTTAGTCCCCACTAAAAGCTACATAGGGTAGGTAACATATAAGAAAATGTAATTTTTGGGTGGAGTATTCCTTTTAAAGTGCCATTTAGCAGTGCTCATGGCAGTGTATATAACAGGTCAAGTGTTGATTGATAGACACATGCTCCATACCAGTAGAAGGGAACTATTCATATACCCACTGCTGTCAAATAATCTTTAAATGCTATTTAAGAACAGATTGGGCTTTCATATGTCCCACTTTTTCCTTTCTTTCACAGATATTAAGAAATGTTATTTTCATGTATATTTCAAAGAACTTTTTCAACAGAATCTAGATCTTTATTCTGTCAAAAAATGAACTTCTTTGCTGATGCTGGATGAAATAGTATAAATAGTGATTTGAAAGCAGATTCTTTATTAACTCTCATGTCTTTCTTTTGTTATACCTCTTGCTTCTGTCTCTACTTTTCCTTATGGCAATTGTTTTTATTTGCAGTATCTTTTTATGATTTTTCCCTTTTAACTGAACCATATTCTAACAGTTTGCTCTTTATTGTATGTCCTTCTATTGTGTTGTGGGGTATAATGCAACTGGGTACCACCAGGCCTCCTGGTTTATTTTGCAGTTAGGTGTCTTTTATAAAGACAGTATTTTTTTCTTTAGGGACTCTGTTTTTCTCCAACATTCCAAAGTCATATTCTTAGTTAATTAATAAATCTAGAATTACATGTATGTGCATGAATAGCACTTTGATTGAACTGTAGTTCTAGCCAATGCTTATTCCTGCCATTAGGCCAATGGTTCAGTCTTCTGCTACTCTCAACAGGAAAAGTTCAGTTTAGAACATGAATGGAAGCATTTCTTTGTAAGCAATTGGTGGTCATGTTCATGAATAAAAGGGCATGTATATAGTAGACTCATTCAACAAGTTTTTATATAGCATCTTACAAATTACAGTATATGCCATCAACATCTAACAGTACACCTTAAATGCTGCATTCTGTCGGTTTCATGAATAGGCAAGTGAAGTAAACATTTCTTGGTTCATGGCCTCATACAATGAGGCAGTACCAAACCTGACAGTAAGTAGTAGGCACATGGTGAGAACTAACCCTAGAGGAGATATGAGTCTATACGTACAGTTTAGAGTTTCCAGTTAACCTTCTATAACATACATCTTTTGGATGTGGCAGGAAATCCATGGCAAAAAAAACACATAAAAACCAAGGGAAATGTACAAACTCTATGCAGTGCCCTGAACAGGTTTCAGGTGTCAGTTGTAGCCCTGTGACCACCTAAATGTTGAATTTAATTGATCCACAACAAAATCGGGTACCTTAGCTTTGTTTCACATTGTATAGATAGGCCTTAAATTGAAAAAGCACCTTGAAATACGTTTGAAATATCTTAATTAAAAAAATACAGAAATAAAGAAAAATTGAGAATTCATCATAGTTAATCAATTTAATGATACTCAATAAGTAGAAAAATAATTGAATAAGCTAAATAACAGAAAAACTGGGAGGCAATTACTAACAAAGAAAAAAAAGAAACACTTAAACTTGATGATAAACTCTGAAGGATCCCACCAAAAATATCTGAAAAGAAATTTCCCAGTGTAACAGATAAAAGGGCAAACAGAGACCTGTAGAAATTAAACAAGTCAAACAGAAGAGTAGAATTAATCTGAAAATTGACTATAACATTGCTCTCCTGTTTATTTTTAAGACCCTCTTAAATTTGCAATTGTAATAATGCCAATTAAAACCACCTGGAAAATGGCAGGACATGAGCTTAATGAGTCTGAAGTGGGGAATAACATAATGAGTGGAGCACAACACTAGATCTGGCTTAAAACGGGCAAAGTAAAGCTGAAGAAGAACTAGGAGGAAAGAGTCATTGGTGGAACTAGATGTGAAATCTGGAGCAGTTAGGCGACAGTAACCACTGTACCACCACCAAATAGGGTAATGCTATTTATACATATATAGACAGTATCTAAGACACTCAGAAGTTTTGAATGTTGGAGAGAAACACCTCTGGCACTTACCTCATGTGGTGACCTGTTTATTGAGGCATAGTGTACAGCCAAACCATCTCCCCTTTCTCTGAATATAGCTGAGCCATACAGAGAATTCTGTTTAAACAGAAAAATAATGTGTGGCCTTTCTGTGGTCAGGCTTGGCTTAGAAACACACAAATAATTCTTGTATACCCATTCGTAACTGTTCTTTGTTCTGTTTGAATTTTTGGATACTCCAAAAATGGCTACCTGAGCTAATTCCAACTCTAATTGACTGCGAGTACCATTTTGACCTTTGACTTATGCAAATTAACAGCACAATTTAAGCCGATTTTACACTTCTTAATATTGTCACACATTCTTACACACGATATTTAATGTGCTTTAAACATCACATGATTGTTAAAAAGGGTTAGGCACTTATTTTGTAAATGTGTCACATCTCTGTTTTATGTTATGTTGTTTACACACCCAGAGGTAGGCATCAAGGAGCTGGTTGCAGGGGCCTGTGAGTTTTTTGTAATATCTGATGGAGCTCTAGGGGAGGCTTTGCATTCACTTGTTCCCATTAAAGAGATCAGCGAGCAGAAAGGGGCAGAACAGACTCTTCGTGATGTCGCAGGAGCATCACCTCCTTGACACGTGCATGTTGGCAGATAAATCAGTAATTAGTAAGGTGTCTGTATCAGCCTCCCAGTTATTTGGCTAAGCAGAATTAAAAGCAGCAGTCATGGTTGCGGAGATGAGAGAGAGCGAGCCAGCCAGGTAGAGCAGTCGGACAGTGTAGCAATAAGCCAAATGGAAAATCTGATGCAGTAGGAGGTGACTCAGCATGCTCTCCAGGGCTTAGGTGCAGGCAGGCCAGATGGAATTCCAAAGGAAGAAGGAAGCTGGCATGCAAACTGTGTCCTGAGTTTGAACTTGCTTTTCGTAGAGCTTTGAATAATAATAATAAAAAGAAATAACACACAGACGATTTTCTGTCTCAGTGGCATTCTTTTGGCAAATGGGGCTGTGCCCTTTTGCTTTCTACCCTCTGGATAAAATGAGATGCATTATCCTTTGCAGCCATGCTGCTCAGCAAAGCTAGTGAGAGTTCACAAGTGAAGCACTGTCAAGAGAAAGCCGGTAAAAGCAGGTTTAGGTCTCTCTGATACATTAATAATGAATGGTGCCTTTGAATGTCTCCAGGGATTCTGGCGTCTGCGGCTGCACAGAGAAAGCTGTCAGCATTCAAGATGCATTTGTGTTGAGTAGCATAGCAGACATGGCTAAGCAGGAAAATTGTGCACTACTTGCTTGCGCTGGAAAGAATGGTTTCTAGCCACCATATACTATGAAGTCATTTTATTTATATTCGTTTTACACTTTACAAAAACCTGGCTGACAGTGTCTGGCTACACTTGCTCTGTTAACCTACTGTTAGATTCACTGGACATTGACCTTTTTATGGTCCTAATGATGGTGTCACCTACCTGGCCATTTGTCTTCAACTGAAGGGTCCAGGGCTTCTCCTCTTCGTATCACTTTACTTTAAGCTGAGTAGTTTTGTTTGTGCCCACATTGTCTGATGATGTATGAAATTACTTTTGAATTTTATATAATTTTCATTTTGTTAATATCAGTTGCTACTTTATAGGCTCATGGTGAATCGTAGACTTTCCCAAAGGTATATGTTGCAAAGCAGTGACCAACCCAAGAAGAGATAGCTGGGCACTTGTAAGGTACGCACCCACACTAACCAGTTTACAGTTGCACAGGCAGTCATGCATGTCTTTGGGAAAGGTCACACATATGGTGACAGGGTTGAAATTGAACACAAGGTGCTGGAACTTAAGATATTTTGGAGACAAATGTGATACTGCTCCATGTCCTTATAGTGACATTTCTTGAAATTATAATGGTTGCTTTTGGAGTTTCATTATCAGAATGGTGTGGTGGGCTGGCGCCCTGCCCAGGGTTTGTTTCTTGCCTTGCGCTCTGTGTTGGCTGGGATTGGCTCCAGCAGACCCCCGTGACCCTGTAGTTAGGATATAGCGTGTTGGCTAATGGATGGATGGATTATCAGAGTGAGCATGATTCTGTGCTAATTAGCTTAGTCCAAAAAAGGGCTTCACAAAAAGTGAATGGGACATAGACATTACCCCAAGTGTACAAGTGCTCATCAGTGGAAGTATAAGATTCAGCCCTGTAGGCAGAAGCATGGGTGTAGAAACCACAGTGATTGTATCAACAAATTTGTTGCAGCTTCCCCTCAGGTTATGGCACTGTATTTTAAGCAAACAGGCATTCAACAGTTACTACATCTGCCTTACTTTGTGATCCTGACCAAGTCATTTAGACATCCTGTGCTCCACTAGAAAAAAAAAAAAAAAACATTTATACTAAACCCAGATCTAGTAATTCTGATTGGATAAAGGTGTCAACCAAACATACAATAATAATAATACAGTAACTTTAGTCCCAGTATGTGTATTTTTCCTACACTTTAGCATATTTCCAGCAGTAAATGCTGTCATTTATAAATAGATACTTCTGTTTACTTTTAATAATGGTCTTCTGCTTTGTTGCTCCGGCGCATTTTTTTGTAAATTTCAATTTACTGTAAGCAATTTGAAACAAATTCTATAGTGTTAGTTTATTTTCACATCATACTGAATAATAAAATTTTTTCCTATTGAAATGTTCATTATATAATGCCCACTTAAGTGCTTAACTTTGTTTAATCATCAGAAGTGTGCTGTTTTTCATTTAATTGGTATACAGTGTGTGCACTTTAAAATTTTAAAAATAATAATTTCAGCGCTGACACTACTTTTTGCCACCCTGCATTTTATGGATTAAGAGGTGATTCATCATATGTTTAAAGCTTATACTTAGCTCTTAATGTTGCTCATTAGCTGCTTGATGCAACTTCTTTTTTGGAATCTTTTATAGTGCCTTCCAGTTGTATCCATCCATTTTCAATCCCTCCTAATAAAATTAAGGCTTGTCGTGATCCTGTCTATCCTGGCAACACCACATATGAGGCAGAAACTATCCCTGAATGGGATGCCATGCATATTTGGAGTCCCCAGGCATTTCACACAAACACAGAAATGCTTGCAAACTCCACAAACAGGAACTGGGCCTTCCTAGTCACTTGCTAAAATAATAAAACAGCAAAGGACAGAGAAAGGGGACAGTATAAGCTTGTCCAGAACAAATGAGTCATCAGATGATGGCTTAAAGGAAACCTGTGAAGCTGCTAGTGATCAAGTGAAATGCACCTACAAAACATTTTAGCAACTCTGTAGTGAAAGCAAAAGTGTTCACAAGGTTGTAACTGTTATTTTGTTTTTCCTTTTCTGAAGTCTAATGCATAAGAGCGTTTCAAAAACATCCTGCATCTGTGCTACCCACGGTTACTAAAATGAAGACACATCTGCTCATCTTAACAATTGTAAAAACTAGTCCATGTATGGCTGTCCTCACTCATCATGCAGATCTGCGGCCCACTGTCTAAGCGCCTTCATTTTATGGTCTCTCCTTATTTTACTGTTGTTTTTGTGACATGGCTATCTGTATGCCTGCTTATCAGAAATTGCTTCCTATGCAGAGAGCATTTTTTTCCTTTTGAAAAAACATTTTAAAAAGGCATTAGTAGGCCACCAGTTAAAAAAAAGATGATAAAATATGTCATTATTATTAGCATATTTATCAGAGTAATGGATGGCTTCTTTGGAGCTCTACTTCCTATCACCAGCAACAGGAGGCATCTATCAGGGTGCCCATTGTCCTTAACATGCATTCGATAAGAGAGGCTTGTACAACAAAGCGGATGTTTGGCTTTATCTGTGAAGTACACAATGTTCATGTAAACCCTGGCAACCTTGTCCACTAACATCTGTCCAGTTAATGCTAGGTTGTGCCCCTGCCAGCTGATAGAACAATATATAATACTGCCTAAAATACTGTACCTACCAGTTGTACTATTCTCATGTGAATTGCCTGGCTTTTCCTAATGTCAGTTTAAATGTTAATTTCAATGTTCAGCATCATCCTGAATACTGTGCATCCATATACAAAGTGCGCTTAAAGGATATTTTGTGGCAAGAAAATGATAATGCCTTTTGAGAGACTTACATTACTTCCATTCACTCATTAATTTCCTCCTCCTTAACACATTTTAGGGTCAAGGGGGCCTAGAGCTTATGCTTGGAGCAACTAGCTTTGTACGAGAGGGCATTTGGTTATCCATCCATCCATCCATTTTCAAACCTGCTTATCTTGACCAGGGTTACAGGGAAACTAGAACCTATCCCAGCAGGCTTTGGACACAAGTCAGGAACAACCCCAAACAGGACACCAGTCTATCATTAGTGTGAATACACAGACATAGAGAGAGGCCAGTTTAGCAATGACAATTCCCCTAAAGCTGAAATCACATTACCTAACTTTTTGTCATGGGGCATGTCAGATTTGCCGATGGCAGTCTCTGATCATGTCACTGCTTCATATTAAATTACACAACCGAAAATCATAACCCCATTTTACATTTACCAACTGAGTTCAGCAGCAATCTCTACCCTTCAATTTTTTTTTTCTGTTATGGTATGTAAGATACGAGAAATTAGACAAGTTAGCTTCTCTAATGTTTCTGAGGTTCAAAATATGTGTGCTCCTTACCTCATTATTACATTATATGCATTGTACTTTGGGATGGGCATTCATTGGTTCATTTGGGTGATGACTTTCCTGCATACACAGCCCATCTCTCCAACTAGCTAGAAAATTCAACATTTGTTTGATTTTGTCCTAGGTAGTCAAAAACTAGTTGGTCTGAGTCATTGGGTATGTCACATTAGGCACTCGTCTTCACTGGAGTGCAATGCAGACTGCCTCTGATTGGCTAAGATTATGTACAGTAAGTCAAGGCTACAGCTGGAAAAATCTTCACATGTGTGAAGGGCTTAACCTACATATTTTTTGACTGTGGAAGGAAACTGGACTACCTGAAGGAAACCCATGTGTACAAGGGGAGACCACATAAACTCCATGCAGGGAGGACCTAAGATGTGAACCCTGGCAGCGCTAATGCTGTGCTGCCATGCTGCCCACAGAACTTGTCCATCCAGGGCCTAATTCATGCACACACCTACATTCACATTTACAATACACACAGTTTAAAGTTACCAATTAAATTAACAGGCACATCTTTGAGAAACTGTCAGAGAGCTGGAGTGCCTGCAGAAAAACGCACATAAAAGTGGGTACAACATGAAAATCCCTTCTAGATAGAGGCTTGATGTAAGATTCCAGCCCATGATGCTGGATCCACAAGGCATCAGGGACAAATGCTGCACCAGTGTGGTGATTTGTTGTCATTTGGTTCATCAATGTAATTTTCATTAGATTTAATTTAAATTTGGCAAAGTGCTTAGAGCTCATCATAGCCGCATGAGGGCTCACAGGCACACTGAAACACATATATTACATGCGCACACACACACATTCACTCTTTTAGAGGTGTAGGTGAACTCCGTCTGCCCCCAGAGCTACTTATACTGTGGTGAATTAGCATCATGTCCAGGGTTGTTTCCTGCCTTGTGTCCTGTGTTGCAAGGATAGACTCTGGTGCCCTGTTGCAAGGATAGACTCTAGTGCCCACAAATGATGAAGTAAAATGGAAGCCCATATCTTTTTACTTCATGGAAAATATAAATTTGATTTATTTAGAGAAAATATAAACTGACGGCTTTTTAAAAAATTAAAGAAAAAGTTGGAGTAGAAATACAAATTCAGTTTCTTCTGTCCCTGTGTAAGGCACATCAAGCTCCATGAACAGACAGGCAGGATGTTGCAGTCTTTTGACACTGTCCCGTACACTTTGTTCCAAATGGAAATGCAAGCGGTGCCTTGCAAAGCAGTCAGTGTACAGTACAGCTTGCTTCTGGCTGAGATTGAGTTGCGTGACCCCTGTCTGTTACTGTGATTGAACGAAGATCATGAATCCACTTGACAATTTTTCCTTATCCATTGGTTCATTTTAATGAGAGACATCTGGGGCTGTGCACACAGAAATGGCATCAGCAGCTGCAGGCAGCTATGGATTCAGAGGTAATGCTGCAGTGTGTACTGAAAGAGGAAAAATATAATAAAAACATGTTCTCCTTTTGGGATGCACATGATAGCAGCCTCATCTAATTTTCCTTTCTTATCTTTAGTTCATCTTACAGAGCTGATGGTCCTCATAATAACATGATTTGCAAGAGATCTTTTATTCTTATATCCTTTGTCTTGTGAGGGGTCCTAAGGAGGTAAACACTTGATACTTAGGTTTTGTTGAAAGCACCTTACTTTCATAATATTTAATGCATTATTGGGCATTTGTCGCCTTTATTGCCTTTTCATGATTTTCGGTTTTCATTGTAATTATTGATCTCATGTTTACAGTTGAAGCTCAATCACATTAAGTGACTTTCTGAGGATGACATAATGAATCAACCAGGAACTGACCCCCCTTTTGGATTAGACTTAAGACCTCTCTGCCTTACTAACAATCATAATATTATTTTGCCTATAGTGGCACAGTGGTAAGAGCTACTCCCTCATGGATCCAGCATCCTGGATTTAAAATACTTGCCTAGTTGTTGTCTGTGTGGAATGCGTATGTTCTCCATGTGCCTGTGTGGGTTTTCCTCCCAGAACCCCAAAGTCATGTGTGTTAGGCTTTTTGAAAAATGTAAATTGTCTCTGTAGATATGCGTGTGCGAGTCAGGGGACTATACAGGTCATCTAGATTTGAGTCACACTTTGTACCCTGTGTTGCCAGAATTACCTTCAGTTCTTTGTAGCCCTGAATGGGATTAAGAAGTGTTTTGAATGTTACATTGTTAGCATTTTGTCTCCATGAGTACTGGACAAAAAATAGAACTCAGGGACAAGCAAAATTGAAATGCACATGATGTATGTAAGTCTACCACAGGCCTTGATTAAGACTCCCACAGGCTCAGGGTAACTTAGCTCCTCAACAGAGTGTTGATTATAGTTTTAACAGTATAGCACATGGACACTGCGTGGTATTTCCAACCGTTGCACTTGGATCAAAGAGACTCAATAGTTTCATCGTGCCCCTTGATGAAAAGGCCCCTTGCCATCACGGGCCCTGGGCATGCACCTAAAATGCCCTGATGGTAGATCCACTCCTGGTCTACCAGGTCCAGGCTTCTAAAATCTTTTACATACACTCAAGTGTGCCCCGTTAAAACCCTACTTTTCCATCTAATATCGTATTAGTTGAACTTTGAGCTATAACCCTGGAAACTCCCTCCAACTACACTGCACATATCATTCTGCTCTTTACTATCATGTCAACTTGGTGCTCATTAGAGAGCTGGAGACTTGTGCAGTCATGATGTTTGCAAGACTCTTCCTTTACCATTCTGTGAGAGCTTTTCTTTCCATCTCTATGCATTCGATATGCAGGCTGGATTTCAAAGGTTCTATCTAAAAGGCAGCAGCCCTGTGTGTGGGAGCTAATCAATCAGAGAATTCTCGTCACCAGTGTACCTATAGTTGAAAACTGGGGCATGCTCTTCGGTCATATATTCTGCTCTATTGTAGCATTAGTTTACGCCACCCAAAGCATAAAAGTATTTTTAACTTGGAATCAGCAGCCTTTGTTCATTATAACTGGGCAGTGATTAGAGAGTCTGTGTGCACAAAGGCCGCCCGTTGCACATGTGACTCCCACATGCAGACTGTTAGCATAGATGCAAAGATGAATTATGAATCTAATGTTTGGTTCCCCTGGAAGCTTTGCACAGACCTTTATGAAAAATCAGAGACTGCACTAACTATGTTCAGAAATACGATTTTTACTCATTATATACAGCTTGGCACAATTTTGAAATGAAATAAAAACAAAAAATACAGATGGCAAAAAGCCAAATTGTACTTAGGCATTCCGGCAGGGACACTTGAGCCCAGAGCAGTACTTGTTATGTAACTTACAGCATGCTGCAGCCATGAATAAAAAAGAGAGAAGAAACTCTTGGGACAGTTGTGCTGCAGATTTACTTATTTTGCTCTGTCAGAAACAGTCATCAGAATGTGTAAGTGTTCCATGCAAAGTAAAATTGAATATTATTTCCACTGGTGTGTTTCATGCTTGATTAACTCTGTAGGCTGTTCTTACATTATTGAGATTTCTACAGAGTGTTCAGGGTAAAAGACAAAAGAAAAGCTCAGCATGGGCCTTACCACTTGAAAAGGCATTCATTTTTATCCTTGCATACAGTTTTAGAATCCTTTTTGCACTACAAGGGTACAGGGAGCTGGAGTGCGTCCTGGCAACATAGAACACAGAGCAAAAAAAACAATTCTAGACAGGGAGACTGTATATTGGGCTTACACCCACCCACTCACAACATACCTGTATGAAAAATCCAGTCCATAAAAATGCCTATTTTAGGGATATGGGAGGAACACACAGAGAGAATATATGGGCTTAAAGCACACGGTGGTCCGACTATGAATTGACAATGTACAATGGAACCTCTGTTGACGAACATCTCGGTGCACGTTCAAATCGGTTTACGACCAAAAAGTTTGCCAAATTTTTGCCTCGGTTCACAACCACACGCTCGGTATATGAACAAGCCAGTTTCCCTTTTGGTTTGTACATGTTCAGTCTCTCCCTGTGCAGCGAGCGAGCAAGAGAGAGAGCCACACACACAGGCGCGTGCGAGGGAGGCACACACACACAGGCGCTGCAGAGAGGCACACACACACAGGCGCGCGAGAGGCACACACACACAGGCGCGTGCGAGGGAGGCACACACACACAGGCGCGTGCGAGGGAGGCACACACACACAGGCGCGTGCGAGGGAGGCACACACACACAGGCACGCACAGAAGCACACACAGGAGCGTGCTAGAGAGAAACAAACACAGGTACTCCAGGCTCCCGAAAGAGAGACACACGCACACATGAAGAGCGAGCGAGAGAGGGAGGGCTGGACACATAAGGTAGAAAAGGCTTGTCTTTGTTTTCAGTTCTGTTTACAGCGATCGGTTCTTAGCGTGCATTGTTACTTTTCTTGGTGGTTTATTAAATTGCGGATTTTTCAAATATTCATTTTTTTCCTTGTGCTTAAAACTCATTAAAAAAAAAACTGTTTTTACTGAGCGGTTCCTAGCAATATAGCGTGAACTACAGGTATTGCAGTGTTAGTTTTCTCTGTTGTTCAAGGTTTTCTCAGTGTTATTCAATGTTTTTACATTTAGTTTACTATTATGCTGTGCATTCTATAGTATAATTAACTATATTTGTGCTTAAAAACTAAAAAAATATATATTTACATACAGTTTGTATCGGCTGGAACAGATTAATTGTATTTACATACAATCCTTTGGTGGAAATTGCTTCGGTTCATGACCAAATCGGTTTACGACCAGAGTTTTGGAACGAATTATGGTCGTGAACCGAGGTTCCACTGTAGAAGTATGTTTTGTATCTGGATCTGTGAGGCAGCAGCAGAAGTCACTGCAGTACTGTAACACCACAAACATTAATAGCCATCCAGCCTCCATCCTTTCCCCAAATTCTCCTGGTCCAGTTCAGGTGGCAAAGTGACAGAGCACATGCCTCCCATATTAGGAGTAAAACAGGAGCCATCTTTAGACATGTTAGAGCATACTCGCAGTATACCAGGTTCATTTGCCACAACCAGTCATTATTACTTATTTATTATAAACACAGTTTTACTTGCAGTGTTTTACACTTAAAAAAATATACAAGATGTAGAGTCAATAATTATTAAATTTAGTGTTTCTACCATTGTGAATGCACATGACTATGGAATGTCAAGTCTTTTTGTGAGGTAGCAAACTGCAAATTTCTCACAAATAAGGCACTTTAGTGTTATTTACAGTAGACATGTCAAGTGTGTTTGTCATCAGATCACAGAGAAAGAAAGAACAACTATGTCCATGTACATTGGTCACATCTTAACATAATTCAAAGAATGGAAATAATTTAAGTCTGCAGTAGACACACTGCAGCACACGCCAAATATTATTTGATAGGTTGTTGTTAAATAAGAGTCCTTGTAGAGTTAAAGGCTTAGCAGGTAGTAGACTAGAGGCATAACCTATACAGTGCATTATTTGTCATCTTGTTTTTTGAATTATTTTCTGGCTATCATTTAGATTCAATGAAAATAATTATTTTTATGATATGCTCATTTGCCTTGGAAGAGATGAAATAGTAGTGTATAAAACGTTATGTCAGGATTTGACAGTCCTATACATGAAAATGACAAATGGTAGAATAAGAAAAGAGAAACCATTAAACTTCAATGAAGTTCATCCTCATTCAAACTTCAGTAACCCAGAACAAGGTTGTGGGTAGCGAGAGACAATATTGGCATTGAATTGGGACACTGGTCCATTGCAGAAGATGGTCACCTGGGCTCCGACACTCACTCACTCACATTGGCCTATTTTAGGGTGTTTAATCAAACTAGCCAGCATGTCTTTGAGTGGATGCCGGAGTAACCATGCAGAAACCCACGCAAAAAACTTCCAGAGACATCAGAAGACTGTACAAACACCAGCCCAGGATTTTAAGCCAGGAATTTAGAGCTGCAAGGCTGTGCCACTAATTGTTATGCCACCCAAAACCATTCCTGTGCATTTTTATCTCCAAAATGGATCCAGATCCTATGATGATATAATTGCTGCTTGCAGTTGTTTTCTTAAGTATGTTTTGCATGGATCTAGTATAAAGGGGTTTCTGCTTGTGTAATTATTATTACTAACTATAGTCTGTCATGTTGATAATCTGATAGTACCACTGTAATAATTTTGGAAAAAAAACAAGCTTTTTGTTTTTTTGGCAAACCCTGACCTCCTCTGGTAATTTTAGTCCTGTGCAAATAGGATATCTGAGTTCTGAACATAAGCTTCAAGAGGCACACAAATTTATGAATGTCTTTGTAAGACTGAATTTATCAACTTCCTGATCTGTCAATAAAATAAATAAATAAGGTTATTGTATACATTGAGTAGGAAATTTTATCTGTTGTAACCATTTCCTCAAGTCACCCACTTCTAGTGGTGTTCCTCGAAATGCTGTGTTCAGTACCTAGCGAGTATGTTTGATGCATGTAGATTTGTTATGAATGTGGACTGTCATTGTTCCCAAAAATCTGCATCTCTTCAGTGCAGCATTTATAACTTCAGGTAGAGAAAAGCCAAGCAAAATGACACCTTTTATTGGCTAACTAAAAAGATTACAATATAACTGTTGGACAGTTATTTTATCCAAAGATCGTGGCCATACATTGTTCTTCTCTCTCTTTTTAAATTAATCTTAGCCTGAAGGAATCTATAAATTTTTTTACATTTAAGATTTTTCATTTAAAGATTTACCAATGTTGTTTCTTGTTCTAGTGTGTGTATATAAACACAGGGAACTCCAGTTTCTGTATTACATCTTGCCTGAAGAAGGGGCCTGAGTTGCCTCGAAATCTTGCATATTGTAATCTTTTTAGGTAGCCAATAAAAGGTGTCATTTTGCTTGGCTTTTCTCAACATTCATAATGGCTAACATGGTACAACACCCTAGTACTAACTGCAGGTAGAAACATACCGTACATTGCTCATGATTCTTTAAATGTGTGCCTCATTTGCCCTTCTTCTTGAGCTGGGCATCATGACATATCCAAAAAGCCTTTATTAGCCAAACTCCATTCCATCTGATAATTTTTCCTTTCGCTTTGTACTATGGATTTCAATGAAATTCTTAATTTCCATGTCTTCTCAGAACAGTGGCAAGTAACAGGATAGTTTTAAGGGATGCATTTGGTATTTTTTGTTAATTTATTTTTTCTTCCCAGAGCTGTGGCATGTACATGAAGCTGTATTTACTAGTTTTATAAACAGCTTAGAGTTGCAGCCAACTGGGCAGCAGTCTAAATGTGAATCAGAAACTTTCATGCCTATCAATATATTGACGTCTTATTGGTGATGCTTTTTCATGGTTTCAGTTGTCATTGCCTTGCCTTGATTAACTTTGATTCCTGTGCAGGTATCCTGACACTTTTTCATTCAGGCTAGACAGACAAACTGGGCCAGTTATAGGCAGTTGAAAGTGTAACAAACAAATGAGACAACTGGAATACTGAATGATTTCCAGTATTTTCAAGCAGGTCTCTTTTTCACATTGACATTTACTTAGCATTTATTTTGCATAGATGCATGCAGTTTCAGCCTATTTGCACCCATAATCAAAATTAAGTAGAGATAAGTGTCTCCAGGCAGTAGAGTAAAGTAGTGCAAAAAGAGTGCACTGAGCAGACAAGAAAAAGTTAAAGAAAGGGGTTTTATCAGAAATGCTGCGCTTCATGAAGCTTGCGTTTCAACTTGGCTTTTTTTGTAATTTGTGAGTGCATTTGTTCCCCTGTTCTTTGCTAGCAAAGTTCACAGAGAGTTAATGATGGGTTTGGCCTTTCGCGGCCAGATTCTTCAGCTTTCATCCTTTCCAATAATAACCCAACGTTGAGAGGAGGCCAATGGTGCTCGGCGTCATGCTGAGGTTTTGTTGGACTTGGCTCTGCAGATAAAATCCCAAATGGCTTTTCATCTCTTGTTCAGTCTGCATTAGAGTGCACAGGCCATTTTTGGGATGTAAATAAACAAAAGTCTTTTATTGCAGCACAGCCTGACCACTTCCGAGACCTCTTGTGGGTGATTGGAGGGTTACAAGGGTAGGGGTGCTACCGTTCAGAGCTTGGCTGTATTCCTTTGTGTACAGTTTGTAAACCAGTTATTTGTTAGTTAAGAGAGATATAGGACCTCCCATTGTCCTGTGGGCTTCAGCCTTTTTTTTTTTTTTGAAAAGTGACAAGCTTGTCCATAGTCTGTCCCCTGATTTAAATACATTGTTTTGCTCAGAGGTATCATAATCTGTTCCTCTTGCATAAAATCTGATGGGATCTGGAGTTATAAACTGATCGCTTCTCTCTCTCGCTCTGTTTTTTACTCTCAGAGCTTCTTGTTTGGTGAATGGTTGTTGATTTTTCAGGATTAAAAGTTTCTGTTTAAAAGTGCAAAGTATTCAGATAATTCACTTGCCTAATTAGTGAAGCTGTCATACTTTTATTTTGAAAATATTACATTTATTGTACAGTTCTGCAGTTTTTATACTTAAAAAAAAAATTTACACTTGAAGTGGTCCCAGCATGCCTGCCATGTCCACTGAACTTCATCTGTGACCCCTGTTTTATGCTCATCTTTGAGGTTTTGCTCTGTATCTGTTGGGATTGTTGGAACTTAAGTTACATTTCTGTGTTCCATCGCATTTGAGGTGTTCTATTGCATGCTAAGCAACTGAATGCACAAGAAAATGGGCACCATTGCAGAGCCTCTCCTCTTCTTTCTAGAGGTTAAAGAAAGACATAACGTGCCAGCATTTCAGCAAATAGTCACTATCTCCTGGCACATGTAATGACATAATTGCTGTTGCAATGAATAGTACAGGCCATATGAAAAAACTGAAGGTTCAGCCAGTTACTTTACCTGTAAGCCAGTTACCACATTCAGTACCATCAAATCTGTAAAACATATTTGTCAGCAAATGCATGGGTGCACAGATGGAAGTTGATTTTCAGCCCGATATAAGAAACATTCCTTGACATAGTCTAGTTAAGGTAGTAACTTTTCAACATTGTGTTTGGAAGCCTTAGGGAAATTGTATTCCATGTCTCTTATTAAAGTGTCTCCACTGTTTCAAACATTTACACAACTTAAGTAGTGCAAGCAAGTACTGTATCTGGGTGTTCAGTTCCTGAGGCATGTCAAGTCAAATGTAAGACTATAGGAGACAGCAATGCAAAACCCTCCTCATACATGATTCACGATTAATGCCAGGGGAACAACATTGTTGTTTTCTTAAACATGACCGCTCAGGGTAAAAGGCTGGTCCTGAGTAGACACACAGGTTTTTTTTGTGTGTTTTTTTTAAAACAATCCAAAGAATTTAACCTAACATATATACAGTCATATGAAAAACTTTGAGAACCCCTCTTAATTTTTTGGATTTTTGTTTATCATTGGCAGAGCTTTCAAAGTAGCAACATGACATGCTTTATGGAAACAGTAATATTTCAGCAGAGATATTAAGTTTATTGGATTAACAGAAAATATGCAATGTACATCATAACAAAATTAGAAAGGTGCATAAATTTGGGTACCCCAATAGAGATATTACATCAATACTTAGTTGAGCTTCCTTTTGCAAATATAACAGCTTCTAGGCGCCTCCTATAGCCTTTGATGAGTGTCTGGATTCTGGATGGATATACTATACACAGCCCCACAGCATGATGGAACCTACACCAAATATGACAGTAGGTAGCAGGTGTTTTTCTTGGAATGCAGTGTTATTTTTTATGACCAAATAACTCAATTTTTGTCTCATCAGTCCAAAGCACTTTGTTCCAAAATGAATCTGGCTTGTCTAAATGAGCATTTGCATACAACAAGTGACTCTGTTTGTGGCGTGAGTGCAGAAAGGGCTTCTTTCTCATCACCCTGCCATAAAGATGTTCTTTGTGCAAATGTGCAGAATTGTAGAACGATGCACAGATACAGTACACCATCTGCAGCAAGGTGTTCTTGCAGGTCTTTGGAGGTGATCTATGGGTTGTCTGTAACCATTCTCACAATCCTGTGCATATGCCGCTCCTGTATTTTTCTTGGCCTGCCAGACCTGGGTTTAACAGAAACTGTTCCTGTGGCCTTCCATTTCCTGATTACATTTCTTACAGTTGAAACTGACAGTTTAAACCTCTGAGATGGCTTTTTGTAGCCTTCCCCTAAACTATGATACTGAACAATCTTTGTTTTCAGATCCTTTGAGAGTTGCTTTCAGGATCTCACGCTGTCCCTCTTCAGAGGAGAGTCAAAGGGAAGCACAACTTGCAACTGACCACCTTAAATACCTTTTCTCATGATTGGACACACCTGTCTGTGAAGTTCAAGGCTTAAAAAGCTAATCAAACCAATTTGGTGTTGCAAGTAATTAGTATTGAGCAGTTACATGCATTCAAATCAGCAAAATTATAAAGGGACCCAAATGTTTGCACAGACAGTTTTTCACATTTGATTTAATTTCATAAAACTAAATACTGCTTCACTAAAACTCTTTGTTTAAAAAACACCCCAGTACTCGGATGTTCCAAGGAAATGAAAGACATAGCACTGTTTTTTTTTTTTTTTTTGTTGAAAGGAGAGTAAATTATTATGCAGGCTGAGAGGAGTTCCCAAACTTTTTGATATGACTGTATATGCACATCAGGCCCTGGGAACACTTTTTATATGATATAACAACAAACATCCCTAAAGCCAACATTACGGTGTAGACTGCTGGTTCAATCCTCCTCTCTGACCCATGTTGTGACCCTGAGTAAGTCATTTAACCTGCTAGTGCTCTACTTCTAAAATATATAAACTATTTTGTTATATCTTTATATTTGTAAATGTGTATTGAGATGGTCTTAATTATAGAAAGTGCACTATATAAAATAAAAGGTTGTTCCCTCCCTTGCTTAAATGTATAGGAAAACAATTGTGTAGAAACAAATTCCACCATCTCATGCACTTATGAAAGAATATCTGTAATCTTAGCTGGCTAAGAGGAAGTTGTCGCCGCATTAGAAAATAGAATGTAAGATCAAGATAGCCATGTAATTCAGGTGGTGTTTATAGGTTTGCACCAGTGGCTCCTGTTCAAAACAAAAAGAAGGTTGTTTGTGCCTGTTGCCTCACATGATAAAAATAAACCTCTCTGTCTGACGTATGGAGCAGAAAGTTATAATGCTGAGTGGAGGGTTTGAGCTTCTGCTGCAGTTGTATTCATGGAACACAGAATTTGAAATATGGCATACAGTGGTTCTGAGAAGATACCCGGTGGTAGCTTCTTTCTTAGATGTAAACGTTTTCTTGATCTTGACAACTACATCTTACAGTTATATCTGTTCTATGTATTCTACACTCACCTAAAGGATTATTAGGAACACCATACTAATACGGTGTTTGACCCCCTTTCGCCTTCAGAACTGCCTTAATTCTACGTGACATTGATTCAACAAGGTGCTGAAAGCATTCTTTATAAATGTTGGCCCATATTGATAGGATAGCATCTTGCAGTTGATGGAGATTTGTGGGATGCACATCCAGGGTGCGAAGCTCCCGTTCCACCACATCCCAAAGATGCTCTATTGGGTTGAGATCTGGTGACTGTGGGGGCCATTTTAGTACAGTGAACTCATTGTCATGTTCAAGAAACCAATTTGAAATGATTCAAGCTTTGTGACATGGTGCATTATCCTGCTGGAAGTAGCCATCAGAGGATGGGTACATGGTGGTCATGAAGGGATGGACATGGTCAGAAACAATGCTCAGGTATCCCGTGGCATTTAAACAATGCCCAATTGGCACTAAGGGGCCTAAAGTGTGCCAAGAAAACATCCCCCACACCATTACACCACCACCACCAGCCTGCACAGTGGTAACAAGGCATGATGGATCCATGTTCTCATTCTGTTTACACCAAATTCTGACTCTACCATTTGAATGTCTCATCAGAAATTGAGACTCATCAGACCAGGCAACATTTTTCCAGTCTTCAACTGTCCAATTTTGGTGAGCTCGTGCAAATTGTAGCCTCTTTTTCCTGTTTGTAGTGGAGATGAGTGGTACCCGGTGGGTCTTCTGCTGTTGCAGCCCATCGGCCTCAAGGTTGTGCGTGTTGTGGCTTCACAAATGCTTTGCTGCATACCTCAGTTGTAACGAGTGGTAATTTCAGTCAAAGTTGCTCTTCTATCAGCTTGAATCAGTCGGCCCATTCTCCTCTGACCTCTAGCATCAACAAGGCATTTTTGCCCACAGGACTGCCGCATACTGGATGTTTTTCCCTTTTCACACCATTCTTTGTAAACCCTAGAAATGGTTGTGCGTGAAAATCCCAGTAACTGAGCAGATTGTTTAATACTCAGACCGGTCCGTCTGGCACCAACAACCATGCCACGCTCAAAATTGCTTAAATCACCTTTCTTTCCCATTCTGACATTCAGTTTGGAGTTCAGGAGATTGTCTTCAACAGCACGGCACCCCTAAATGCATTGAAGCAACTGCCATGTGCTTGGTTGGTTAGATAATTGCATTAATGAGAAATTGAACAGGTGTTCCTAATAATCCTTTAGGTGAGTGTATGTGCAGTGTTAGTCAGTCAGTCATTATCCAACCTGTTATATCGTAACACAGGGTCACGGGAGTCTTCTGGAGCCAATCCCAGCCAACACAGGGTGCAAGGCAGGAACAAACCCCTGTTTTCTTTGGGCAGCCAAATCTGTTAACTCTAATGTATTGTACTGTTAGGTATAGTAGCCTACTATTGTTCTTGCAATAAATGTACTAAACTACTGACCCATCATTACAAAGTCCTGGAAACTTCTCACGATAGTGCCTGGAATGTGTTCACTTTTACTATTGTACACAGAGATCCATTGCACGGCAAGGCGCAGAACATGTTTTTATAGCTTTTTACAGTCCAATAAATAGATACATTTTAAACTGAGCAAAGTGCTAATGCTATGTTTACCCTATGTTAAGCGTTCAAAGTTTGAGTAAAATGCTACAGTGTTTGCAAATGAGTAAATTCAGATAAAAAGAAGCACTACATCTCTGCATGTCCTACATGTACTCTTTAAGGTAAGCAAGAGGTCATGGTGGAAAAGCAATAAAACATGAGACAGCTTCAGTTTAGCTCTGATCATGTCCTTGCCTTACAGGTAAAGGGAGCAGTGTACACAGAGCAAAGGTTTTCAAACTGTCATCAGAATGTCAGTGGTTGCAACGTTTGTAAAGTGTGCTCATGTTGACTTTAACTATTGCTACCTGACTGGCTGTATTGGGAGCTCTCCATAGTACTGAAATGGGTCCTTGCCTTGCAGTTTGGACTTGCACATTTGCTGGCCTGAATTTCTCTTCATCCTGTAAGAACGGATAACTTGTATTACAATATACAGTACAAGTTCTTATGTGGTTATTAAAGTTGATATAAAATATTTGCTGCTCTTGGAATCCATGTAGTCTTCTTTCAATTGTTATCTTGAAAAAAAAATTTCAGAAAAGAATATACTGATCAGTTAGCTTTGCTTTAACATGAATTGCAGTTCTTACTGCTTCTGGCAGAAAAGGGGTTGACTGGTAAGTTTGCATTCTGGGTGAAATCATGAGTAATGTTTAGGTGGACAGCCAATGGTCCATCTTTATATCAATTTCAAATTGTATGAGACTGTATATACAGTATAGTACAATAAAAAAATCTGAATTGGCCAGTACATGATTTTCTCCATATTTACAACATGAGTAGAGATGCAATACCACTACTGCATTTGAACATTTCAAGCTTTAAAACCTCAAACTGAGAATTTTTGATTAAACTCAGTATTTACAGAAGTCTTAAATGTATATGCCAAATTTTATGAACTTCTGAGAAGCGGTTTGGCTGTTGTTGGCATTGGCTTTATATAGTTTGAACTTTAAGAGGTCAAAGTTAATAGTTGGAATTCACACAAAACATAATGAACTCTTAACACTAATGAGTGCAAATTGTCGTCAAAATTTTGAAAGAACTGGCCCATTAGCTCTTGAGTTACACTGTCCACCAATTTTTACCACACTAAAATAAACCTACAGGCACATATCTTTCCTAAAAAGTGTGTTTGAGGGATATCAAAAAGTGTTTCACTGGAAAACCTGAAGTCAGTCTTTTTCATGCAGACAGTACTTCCTCCTTAAATTATCTATGGAAAAAGTAAAGATACATGCAGTTTATTTGGCATGCTATGCAAGATTATATGGTAAAACACAGGATATTTTCAAATGGTCTTCTTTTAGCCTGGCAGTCTTCTGGCCACATCAAGTAACCTACCTTAATTAGCCTCTTTCTTAATCTTAGCAAAGTCAGGCTTCCTTGGCATTGGTTAGGGTGTATGCCCTGTAGAACTCTAGGCAGCATTACACATTTCCTTCCAGGGCATCACTATCTCTTGCACTGATGCCCCTGCTCATGGCCATCTACTACCAACTAATCCAAAGCTCTGCCAATGTTATGATGTTTACTTCAGGGCTTTGCCTTGCCCTGTTCCTTCTTGGTTGTACCTAGGCTCTGACAGCTAATCAGGGACCCAACCTTATGCATAAGTGTTTATGTGTATGTTAATACTATGTAATAAATATATACTGTATAATAACATATTGAGTTAAGCAGGATTTAAAATGCTATATATTACACAGTATGTGTGTGTGTTTGTATATACATAAACAGTACAGTATATATTTGTACATAATACATACTGTATGTATAGAAATACTACTAATATATTCTGTTGTGTATGCATAAAGCATATCTCTGACATTACAGAAATCCCATGGCGTGTGATTTATGTAGCCCACTTTCTTACTTAAAGGTTTGTTGGGCTGAGGCACTTGATCCAGATTATGTGTTTATGTGTGTGAGCCAAACATACACCCTGAACAGAATGCAAGTCCATTAAAGGGCACACACATAATATGATTTCTGAGTGAGGAGGGTGCTTGTACAGTATCATAGGCTGACTTCTAATAGTACTAAACAATAGCTTTTCATATTTAACTTGCAGTATTTGTTTTGTGCTGTGCTCCAGACTACCTTATCAGTGATTTATCAATGCTTTTAACAAGAGTAAATGTTTAACTACGATCATTCCAGTCAATTCCAGACGCAGTCACTTTTCTCTTCCATTAAATTAATAATGAAGGATTGTATGATTAAAGTTTTAATTTAGCTTTTTGTCATCCTTTCTTTGACACTAGCATCCTTGATTAACAGAGCTGATTCTTAAACAAAATGCAATTCTGAACTTGCAAATAATGCGGGTTACAGGACCAGAACATTTCACATAGCTAATAGTTTGATCATTTGAATTGGCACCATTCAATAATGTGTAATTATGAGATTATGCATTTCCAAGTAGGTGGTTTTTGCACTAAAATCATACGTGTTACACAATAAGACAGGTTGCAACAGACTTGGGTCGTTTACTTGCTTTAGTTAAATGAAATGGTTTATATGTTTCAGATTTGATGCACAGTTAAAAAGAATTATGTCAAGTAAATTAAAACCAGATAGCTCAGGTAATAAAAATTCATAAGTAACCTGCATTTAAGTAATCTTGTAGTCTTGTATTCTGATTTAATGACACTTTTGGGATCAGATATTATAGTTCATGTGGGACCACTGTATTCCCTCCTTTTTCCACCATAGCTATGTTTTCCTCAATGTTTCTGAGCAATATAGTGATATGCTTCCCACTAATGTCTCCGGAGCTCACAAACATATACAATTTGGCAACAGCTCTCCTATCTTATTGAATGCATTCTAAAATCTGAGGAAGTGCCACAAAGACTGATGAATGCAGGAAGCACTGCAGGGAAAGATGTATGACATGGAAATCAATATGAAGATGACAAAAGTCATGAGAATTGGTAGAGAGGGAACCAAAAGGGAAGGCAAAATATGCTTAACATAACAGCAGATTCAGAGATTGGAATGAGCAGGTAAGGTACACTTATAACTGAGAAGGTGAGCTATTGTTGGCGAGTCTTTTGAGTGTTTTTATTTACACACACAGTTGTATATCTGCCTCGTTTGTTCTGCTTGCTCATTACTGCATACTCCCATCCTTGACAGTTGGAAACCTGTTTGTTCTTTCTTGTTGCTTATGTTAATAGCTGCAGTTTAATTTTTATTTGAATATTTTGCAATAGCCGCATGTAACAATATTGTATTATAATGATTTCCAAAAGACACTGTCAGGGCATCCTCCATCTTTTTAAACAAATTGTCATGGTGCAGAGTAGCATGTGGACAACCATAAAACTTGACATATCAAATATTACATAATGTTGCTTGTGCCAAAAAGTTAATAGCTTTGTATGTCCAATATCAGCTCTCCCTCCTTTTCACTACTGTAAATACACCACTTGCTGTACACTTTTACAGTGGCTGCTGAACACTCCCATGTCCTTTACCTACACATGATGTGAGAGTCTTCTTTGTCCAATGACACATCTAGTGAATGGTCACACACGGTATTAACAAAAGCAACATATAGATTGTGTTTGTTCTTCTTAAAATATCATAGCAATTACGGCATGTGTGGCTTGGGATGTTTCAGCGGACTCTTTTAATATGACACATTCATGAGGGCCTTATTTGTATTATATATTGCTATTAAATATCTGTTTTAGAAGTGCTTAACACAAAATAATGGCACTTTAAAGCTCCAGAGTCATAAGTGTACATTTTGCCCCGGGCCAAGGATATTTAGAGTAACTACATTCTTCACATCTGTTGGGGTTTCTCCTGGTCTTTCAGTTTACTCCCACATCTTGTGTGTTAGATTAATTGGCAGTTCTAAGTGAGTTAGTTTGGGCATACTGGAGTTTGCCCTATTATGGATGTAAACTGCTTAAAGGATCTATATGCTCAATTTCAAATATAGGTCGCCCATGACCAGTAGATCCTTGTTGTTTTTTAATTCAGACTGGTGCATTTGGTATACTAAATTTTGAGTACAAATTTGATACTGAAAGATTTGAGGAATAATATGAAAATGAAGTGTACAAATATAAGGAGGAGATCCTTTTCATTGTTATGTATGTCTTGTGAATGAAAACTCCATTTCCTTTTTCACTTGTCTTTTTCACAGCTCTGTCATGCCCTCTAATACTCTTACCTCAAACATTTATGTATGGTATATAACAACTGGGAAAACCAAATAGCCTGTTTAATGCCAACCTTAAAGAGTTTAGTGATTATAATAGTGGAGAATATAGTTTTCTGCACTAGACAAGATGCCATGGCCATGACAGCATTACCACCTTCCTCTCAACTGCTAATCAAAAGCTTGTGTCCATCAAAGTCTACTCCTGAATGCCAACCTGATAGCATCGCACATTTTCACATGCAAGCCTGTCTGCTTTCTGATGGAACATGTTAAGATTTCATGGTTCGCTGGAGAATAAATGGTTGTCATTTCACAGACGGGCCAGGATGTAATTAGCCACAATGCATTGAAGTAATGGAACAGATGTCTCTTTGTAAACTGAGTTTGCCACTGCACACAGTGTGTGACCTGCTGGCTGCTGCAGGCTACTTAGTGCTTACTCTGCTTGCATGTTTTCCCTCTCTCTCTGTTGATCCTGAGTGTAAGCTGTGCTAGGCAGCAACTCTTTGCAGATCCATGCATATGAACAGTGTGGCTTAGCTGAGTTAGGATGCAGTAGTCTGCTAGAGAGTACTGCATCTGGCACATGTGTTGCTTTTCTTCTCATGCTTGTGAAACACAAATTGGCTGTAGGTGTGAAACAACATAACAAGCTCTGCTTGAAAGGAAAAAGAAAGACACATATATTTTCTGTTGAGCCTTTAA
The DNA here is from genome assembly GCF_016835505.1 of Polypterus senegalus. Taxonomy (NCBI): domain Eukaryota; kingdom Metazoa; phylum Chordata; class Cladistia; order Polypteriformes; family Polypteridae; genus Polypterus; species Polypterus senegalus. The sequence continues at coordinate 169,152,823 of NC_053157.1, forward strand.
CAGCATCTTCACAAAAGTACTGCATTTATTGTAAGTAGACAGAGGAGGCAGCCTTCTTGGAACACTCTAGAGTGGTTGCCCTTGTTTCTGTCAAGCAAACAAATGTAGGTGTACATCTTGAAGTGATGTGGAAAGTGAGTGCAGCTCAGCTTCAAAGTGGTGTTGTAAAACTATCAAATGAAGGCATATGCAAGATGTCTCTGCCGAGGAAGGGTATTCCTACACTTAGGTTATTGTGAAGAATGCCTCCTAATAAGTGATTTAATATATACATTTTTTTAAGCTTAGGCACCTTAAGTGTTTTTAGCCTATTACAGTGGAAGTCATTAGTTTGGAAATGTGTTTAAATTTGGATGCAATCACAGTATATGACCAAAACTAAGTAAGGGTCCAGATTCTCAAGGTTTACTATGTGACTACCTGCACTGCAATAAAGATATCTGCATCTACTGTATGTTGAATTGTATTCACTTAGAGATGCTGTTCACAGTGAAATAAACTATGCAAAATAAGTAATATTTATTTGATTCAATAATTATAAAGAATAGTTTTGGCATATCCTAATCTGTAAAGTAGTGTAAGGCTGCAATTTCAAATGACCCAGCACTCCTGGACTTCTTGATTCTAATTGTGACACTAAGTGATTTTTCATTTATCTTAGTACAGTATGCGTCTGCTTCAGTTGATTGTGCTCTAGAAATGATACCTGCCTTGTATCAGTTTACAGAATTTTGTTGCCGCTTAAGTAATTATTTTATAATTAAATGGAACTATTTTGTTAGTCTTATTATTATTACAACACTATTAATAAGCTGTGCTCTTGACATATTTTCTTACTGTGCACTGTTGAGCTAAATGATTCAATCTGAAAGACTGCAGTGGAACAGATTGCAGTATTTACAACTTACCTCAGTCATTTCAGCATTTACATTGCACACATTTGTGTCAGCGTAACCTGAGCATTTCCGTTCTGTGTAAGTAGATACATGCAACAGACAACTTTAATTCTAGGAGCACATTCATGGGGTCATACTTCATACACTTTTTGAAAAAGTGACGTTTACTCTTCCAACACATACATAAAGAAATTAAATAAATAAGAATAAGAATAAAAAAATTCTGCCTTCATGACCCTGCCCCTGTGCAACTCTAAAACTGGATTAATGACTGCTTCTGTTTGCATCTAGCATTCTGGGTTTGAAGCCTGCAACTGGTTTTCTCAGTGTCCACCTGTGTTTTTGTCCCACATCCACAAGATGGACTTGCTACTTGAAATTGGCCCTAGTATATATCTTTATATGTATGTCTTGCAATAGTCTTGCACACAGTGCTGCAGGGATAGGCTCTGACTCTACACGGCATTGAATTAAAGTAAGTTATTTGAAAGATTCCACAGATGGACCTCCCAAGTTGTGTGTGCAATTTGTATCCAATACTTAATAAGTAGCAATGCTCTTGAAGAGAAAAACATGGCCTTCAACATCTAAATACTTCCAAATTGAATGTGTATTGTGTGTATACATATATATTTAGTAAAATAATGAACCAAGGTGCCCAGCTGCAAAAGTTTGCTGCAGCAAAGGCACAAGGAAGAACAGAGTACTACAGTAGACCTCCTGGGTAACATCTCATGATCTGTTAGGGGCAGTAAACCCTACAGGCATACTCTGTCCCCACCACCCAAGGGTATTAATGGGCTATGTTGTTAAAGTACTATTTGCCTAAGATGCTAGAGGACAGCTGATGCAGCAGTTGGCAGAACACAGCAATCTCAAGGAAAATAAGAAAGCAGTCCAAGAAGGGGACATACTGAGCCGTGTTTTCTCTGTAATACATCAAGCAGGTAGCTGGGGAGCTACTCTGGAATTCCAGCACTCTAAGGGTTCCATGGGGTGCAGAGACATGGTTAGAAGGAGTTCTTGCCTGTTATTACTGAATAAAATTACTGAGCCACTCCTAACCATAGAAATAAAGTAGAAGTAGGCTGTGACACCAGGATGGAGTTGTTTTTTTTTTTTAACCTACCTCATGGGCAAATAATATTCTAGTGCAGGGGCAAGAGAATATCATAGGGTGAACAGTAAAATGTTAGAATATGATCAAAAGAGTGCTTTGGCGTTGTACTGTGGTGGGCAAGTAGATAAGCTACCCCACTGGATGGCTATTTCAGCAGACCCAGAGAAGTTTATATTTTTATTTTCTTTCTGTGTATTTGTAGTTCATGCACTCTCTTGTATTCATTCCTCTCTTGAGTATTTTTAATGGCAAAAAGTTTGGGTTTTTTTAGGTTAATGTTGCATTGTAAATTTGTGATAATATTAATTGCCAGCCTACTGTTCATCATCTGCTGCAGCATAAAGGCTTTATAAAGGCTTCAGTCTGCTCAGCCAATTGTTACTGGTCTTCTCTGTTCCCTATGATGCATTCTTAGCCCCAACATTCTAGTGCAAGTTCAAAACTTACATATCTATGTTCTTTACATTCTTTAAGCTTGATAATTTTTGTTCAATACTTTTAAATTCAGTTTATGTTATATATCACTCTTCACTGAGTAAAGGCTCAGATCACAGTGTAAAGCTTTTTTCTGTGCTCCCCTGATGTTATGTGTTACAGACCCACTTGTATGTGCATTGCATACACTACTACTGGACAGTGCCTAGCTGTACGGAAAATAATGCTTGTTTTGGAAACTACTTCATAATTAAAAAAAAAAAAACAATTATTTAAGACTAAATTGCCACTAAATATTTTGGGAAAACAGGAACCTAAATAAACTAACTTTTTAGATTTCATTTCTGAATTTTTGTCAGCCTCCTATGGGCTATCTTCAGTGGTTTAACTTGCTAACATCCTGTTTATTACAATGAATTAAATATTAAATCTTTTGAAAAGTACCAAGTAGGAACACCAACAAATTATTAGACTAATCTTTGAAGCTTGTGAATCTTTTAAAGTTATCAGTAACAGTTTGAAGTGATCTTTCAGGTTTTTCTCAAACAAATAGTGTGTGATTGCTTCCATCATTAGCTTGTTCTCTGGCCTGGGACTCCATTACTAACCACTGCAGTAAACTGAGTTTTAGAACAAGTGACTAGAAAGAAATATTCAGATACTTATAAAATATGCCACTGTCTTTTTATGGTTGCCCTTTGAGCTTTTCATTTTCTTCCTTGTGCCTCCTTCTTTTGATGTTCATGCATGTCAGTGTGTTGGGATGTTTTGACAGCTGGTTTTGTTTTTTGAATGGAGATTTTAACAGTTTGTTGCTTTTCATTTTTGAGGATGATATGAACATGAGATTGATGTTTCATGTTTATCATGCAGAAAAAAATCAATGCGGAAGAACCAATGTTAGTGTTACCAGTATTTCTGTACTTTATATAATACTTTGCATCATGAGCTCTTATTATTCTGAAATATGGTAATTCAATTTCCTTCATTTAATTTTATTTTCTACATATGAGCACATTGCACTGTATAATACATAATTAAAAATATAGTATGAAAGTAGAAGTGCAATGTTATCACACAAGAAATTTGAAAATCATCTTCAGGCTCACTAGTGGGAGCTTTGATGTGTAGTCCCCTTCATTTTTGGGAGTATACATCTTTTCTGTAAGTTTCAGACCTCTTGACCAGTGTGCATCAGCTATCTACAGTGGTAAGTAAATTGTGTGTGAAAGCATAAAAAGCATGCCTAAATTTGAATAGATTTTATCAAAATGTTGGTAAGCAGCTGACTACAGTGGCATTGGAGCGGAACACCAATGCCACTACTCTTAAGGGTTCTTATTGCTGAGAATTAGTGGAGTTACTGCTGGGAAAATGTTTTTTCGCTTCATTGTAACATGTACTCCTGCAGAGACTGCTAGACTCTTGACTTAGGCACTGCATGGGTTAAACTCGGAGAAGCAGTCATATCCCTCACACACACCCTCCCCCATTCCCCTCTGGCACTAGCAATGGCGAGGGTTGGAGGGGGCTCATCTCTTGTGACTAGAGATCATTTAAATTTGTGATGCCTCCTCTGCAGCAGTTTTAAATCATAAACTACAGCAATATTATGGTGCCTGCCTGATGATTCTTTTGTTTTGCAGCAAGCCACGTTTGAAGAAAGTACACATACCTCTGCAGTTACTATGGCCGCTTTTAGTGTAACTACCACACATTAATCTATATGAAAAGTCATTGAAACAAACCAGTTTGGAATTTTACTCTTCTTTCATGGTTCTTTCTTGATCTTTTCAGGCACTCATGACTATAGTCAAAAAATGGCTTGAGCTGCTACATTACCATTTTCCAGGTCTGTTTGTGGTAACCTTCTGAGCTTAAACTCATGGGCCCCTTGTGTTCCTGCATTATGACCTAGCTTTATAAATCATCCATCCATTTTCAAACCAGCTAAATCCAGTTCACGATCATGGCTCTATGTTTGGTACCATTCCATTACAAGGCAGACTCTATCACACACAGTTTAAAATCCCCAGTCAACCTTACATAGATGCCTTGGGGAAAAAGGATGTAAAAGCAAGATAACTGAAGAAATTTACCATACAGAGAAGGGTGAGAAAGTGCCCAAGTTGTACAGTATTGAGGCAGCAGTGCTAAGCACTGTGCCACTACAATACACAATCTTTATGTAGCACCATTTCTAAAGAAATGTTATGCCTAATTCCCTTTTAACAGTAAGTACACCAAAATTCTAAGAGAAAACTACACTATAATGATTAGCTACCGTTTTGTTTTCTGTGAAATATTTGGTGTGGTGGAATTATTAAGATGCATGCAGTGTTGCTCTCCAGACAGTGCTCTCACCGATTTAGATTGCCTCATTTTTGTGGGGCAAGTCTGCCAAAGTGAACTGCATATTCCATATTTATAGAGTTGGATCTTTGTGCCAAGAGACACCCTGAAAAATTGCCATCGGAAAGGAGTCATGATTTCAGATCCCCTCTACCCACTATTGTCTTGGCACAATGGTCACTTTGAACATTTCATGCATGTTAAGTTTATGTTTGATGTGTGTTGTGCCACTTCCTCATGTAAGAGTTTCTTCATTTGCTCACATTCCCAACCCCCACTCAGAGAAGCCATTTCAAGGCCGTGAGGCTGCCTGGCGCCACTGGCATGCAGCTGCTTAATTAACAAGGTTTGTTTCCACTCCATGCAAGCTCTCACTTGGCCTCACCAGACATTTTTATTTGTTATAAAAGCAGCTTATTAATGATAGGTTACCAAAAGGAGCTGTGTACAGTATACGTGGTAACAGTTTAAGCTGATAAATCCTGAAGCCATTTAGGAGACTTAACCTGTGGGTATCTCTCTCACCCTCCTTTCCACATGCATTTTCCCACTCTTCATTTTCTCTCTGTATTCCAGAAAGCCATATTACCTTTCTTGGCTTGTTCATTTTATTTATTTTCCAAATCCAAAGCTTTCATTGGTGTGTAGTAGTGTCTGTGTCTGCTGTGCACATACATTTCATATTCTAAATTGTGTATTGCTCCACTTCACAATTCTGTTGATTCTGTGGTTAGAAGAATAATTTTGTTGTGATGCTAAGTTACCAAGTGAATCTGAATTGAACTGGCACCCTGTCCAGGCTTGATTACTGAATTGTGTCTGATGCTGTCAGGATGGGGCTTGACTTTGCATGGTAAAGTGGGTTCAGAATCAGTGGATGGATTTAAAGTATTGTAGCAGACCTAAATATCCAAATGGAAAAAAGAATGTTGTGTAAACATTATAATGTAACCAGAACTACATCCCATTTGAGTCAACTGGTGTCAGCTTGGTTTGACACTCACAATCACCTTAGGACTTGTTTCATACTAAAGCCATAACCGTGCAAGTGCGGGCTTCCCAAAATGTTCATTCAGTTCTTACTTTACTATCCAGAATGCAGAGCATCTGTTCCGACAAGCTTTTTTTCCATCCATACTGGCGTTTTCACATCGTTTCCAAAAGTATCCCTGTTTACACTAAAATAACTGAAAAACGTACATGATATGGACATTTGCCTACATTGGCTATGTGCGCATCAGCGGAAACATCCTTGATGGTACAGTAAGAATGTCTGCCATGGGATTTATTGTAAAACTGCAGCAGCCAGTAAATTATTTACATTTTACGTATGTTTGTAGACTTCAAACTGCGTAAAACACAATTTTGGTGCACACAGGTAAGCAACACAACAAGCACAATGAAAAGCAACTCCTCTATACCAGCAAAACTGGATTTTGTTTTTCTTTCATGAAGTGTGACCATTCAGAGAAGGAGTTGTAATGAGAAGGATATAATAAAGGAAGGAGAAGGATATAATAAAGGAAGGGCCACATAATAAGCACAAACAACATAGTAGAATCTGTGTTTTCACCCATCCACATTACAAAACTGGGGCTACATTTTCAGAATTGTACAGCTTTGAAGAGCATTTTCAAAAGTCTTCATGGGTTGAAAACTCTGGGGTAGTGTGGACAAAAGCAAAAAACGGAGAGAAATGTTTGCATTTTTAAACAAAAGTGTAGCAGTGTGGACAGGTCTGAATTATGGGTGTAGACAAAAACAAAGTTGAGACATAATTTTTTAATACCCACTGATCCATTCATGCTTAGCTTTTCATGGCACTCCAGTTCTGTTCAGATTCTTTTACTGGAGTTGCACTGAACTTTAACTCTTGCTGGTTATTCTTGTCACTAATATTTCTTGATTTCCATTAAAATCTGTTGTGCAAAATTAGCCTTTCTGTCAGTTTCAGAGATGTCCATCAGTGAAGTATTAGAGAAGAAAAAAAGCTTGATGTTCATTTGATTCATTCTATTACTTGTTTAAATCTGAAAGGTGTGGCTTTTCCTGATGCTTTCACCTTATCTAAACTGAGAAGACCTGTGCATTTACGTGTAATGCATCCCATTTAAAGTCATCAGTCAGAACAAAACTACACTTTCATTTGTCTGATCTAATACAATGGCACCCCAAATCCTCTAACACTAATCTACCATCACCTTTTTGTAAGGTGCTGCATTGATTTTGGGCAGCCCGAATATAGAATATGGATATTGTTCCTGTGAATGTATCCCAGTTAACATGTATATTGTAATTGAATTTACTGTTTTGTTTTTTTTTTTTACTGTTTCTTGGAACTCTTCTAGAACTGAAAGCAATTTACAGAATTGAACCAAAGTATCAGGTCACTTTAAATAAAATTTTTACATATCATGGCACTTTCAAACCTGCTTAAACTAATTTAGGTTCTTGAAGGACCAGAGCTGATCCCATTGGCACTGGGCACAAGGTAGACACCAACTTAGGACAGGGCTGCCAGTCCTTTGCAGAATTAAAAGTTGTATTATCTCACAACTTTTAAAATTTCAGTACGAAGTTTGCCTTGCATAAAAACAGGTGAATGTATGCACAAATTAATTTAATATGAATTTTAATACATTATATAATAACAGCTAACATATTTTTTCCAGTTTTAAAATCTGACGTTTCTGATAATTTGGTGAGAAAAAGAGAAGTCAATTTGTAATAGCCCAATGGACACAATAGAGCACTGGACACAAGACAGGTAGCAACCATAGAAAAAGATGGTGCCTCTCTATCATAGTTTACACACACTAACTCACACAGGGCCAACTAAGAATGGCCAATACAGTTCAAAGCAAAACACAGGATCTTTTGTCTAAGTACAGTCTACTGAATAAAATATCCACTGACATGGGGATAATAGTAATAACAATTGTAACCAGGCCACATGGTGGTGCAGTGGCAGCACTGCTGCCTTGCAATAAGGTTTCTCCCTGCATGGAGACTGCATGTTCTCCCTGTGTCTCTGTAGGCTTTCTTCTGGTGCTCACGTTTCCTTCAGTTGTTCAAAAACATGCTAGTTAGGTGAATTGGCAATGCTAAGCGTAGTGTGTGTGTTTGGTATGTGTGTGTGTGTGTGTGTGCCCTGTGATGAACTGGTGCCTGTCCAGGGTTTGTTTATGGCTTGCGCCTTGTGCTAGCTGGGATCGGCTCTAGCACCCTTCACGACCTTGGTCTAGATTAACCAGGTTAGAAAATGACATGACATAATTGTAATACACAAGAAACAGTGAGATTGTATTTTTCATTTTGGGCAATTAGATGGCTTCTTCAATGTTATATATAATCTTGATGAAGTTTGTTTAAGCCTACAAGTCAGAAACTATTGGTTACATCTTTTATATACTAAAATGGCAAGAGAAGTAGCGTCAACACAGTGTTTTCCTAAATTCCTAACCAGAGTTCATTATGCTATGTGGTTTGAAAACCATATTATCAGAAACATATCAGAATTTGAATTGCATTGATATCATTAAGTTAATTAATAAAATAAAATTAAGCTGTAAACTGAACTCTGACATTCACACACCAGCTGCTCGTGAATGTGAAAATTATAACAGTTCTCAAATTATGTAAAAATTAAGGTTTGATTATTCATATTAAAAATAAATAAATGTACTTTATGTGCCATTTCATTATTAACCATGCATTAATTTTTTGCTCATAATGCATGCTCGAAGCATGAAATACTTGTGACTTTTACGCAGACACAACATTCAGACAAAAGTGATACTTGAAAACGCAGCCTTCCTCAAAAACTAGATTTCCTGTGCCTCGAAGAAGACGTGATAATCAAGCACAAAAGTGGAAATCGAGACACTTCGTATACCTGTCTGTCATATACCTTCACATACCATGTGTGAAACCAGAAAGAATAACTCATAATTTACTTCAACAGGTTAAGCAAGAAGTGTAGAGTTTGAGCAGTTCATAGCTCAGGCTGCATTCCATCTAGGAATAATATGTGGGATTAAACTACACAGAGTTGTTTTTTTCCCCACTTGCAATATTCAGCAAAATATAATACAGTTAACATTAATACTATTTTTTCATTATGTTTTTGTCTTAGGAATTACATGTCAAGGCAGCAGTATGTTGATTGAAGTTGTAAAATGGCCTTTGCTGACACTAAAAGTGCTCTTTAAAAATGGCAAAAGAAAAATCATGAATATGGCAGTTATTTTCCATTATGTGTAATGAGAAAGGAAACCAGCTTTTGTTTGCTACAATGGATTCTTAATTGTTTTAGTATTAAACAAGAGTCAGTCGGGATCTCAGGTTCAAGAGGTAAATGGAACAAGATTAGGAGCAGAACAGTACTTTTAGGATGCCAGAGAAGTGCTTAAAATCTGTTTTAGGAAACCTGTTGATCAAAATCAAAGTGGTAGGGTTAGAAAATTTGTCTGATTTATATGATACCAGCTAACAGTTCAAAACCACAAAAAGCCTGATCATGGAAGTAATGTACAAAACAGATCAAGAAAAAACAGCAGTATTCCATAGTGAGTCTAGAATAACCCAATTACAAAAATTTGTGTGAGGTAAAATAAACAATGCTATGTTTTACAATTGAATGTCCGCTTTTGTCTTTAAATCTGAATTTTTTCAAATATGTTATAATTATATCCGAACAGTATCATTCTAACAACCCTATTTAGAATGAAAACATCTAACATGTCATCAATGTTCCCCATATACGTCAGCGTAAAATATCAACCCAAAAAAAAAAAAAAACTTATTTCCAACAGTGATGTTATTTTAAGGTTTCTGTATGAAGTTTGCTTTGTATCAAAACAGGTGAATGTATGCCCAAGTGCTTTTTATACAAAGACTTTTTCACATATAATTGAACTATTGATTAATTTTAATGCCAATAGTGTGAATAAATAACTTAATGTTAATAGTTTAGTGCAAATAAAGTTACTTTCAGCATTCACTCACCATCTGTGGGCAACTGAAAATTACAGTTGTTTGTAGTGGTTTCAAGCAAAAAGTTCTAAAATGGGCAACAAAACAAAAACTTAAATGAATTTGTATTGCTTTTTCTATAGCAGTTATTGCAAGGTAAACAGTTGGAAATGCTGGCAGTGTTTTCATATAACCTTGGCACCATGTCATGCACTTACTCATTTGAAAAAGTAAGAATTCAGTTTGTGTAAAGAAATTAATTTAGCATGGCAAAGAAAAGAGTGGAAATCTAAACCCATGGCTCTTGTTTTTTGTAATGTGGTGCAATAACCAGTTGTTTGAAACTGCTTTTCATTATTGTATAAAATACTCTTTCATAAGTTGTGCAATGTTTTATATGTTGTTGGGAGATCATGAGGTAAAAAGTAGGTAACCTCTGATTTTTATAATGTCATGCTGAAATTCTCCTTAAGTTGGTACCTCAAAGATTTAGTCAAGTGTGCCATGCTGAGCATAGTGGTGTGCACCTTTTTATACTCCTATTTTATAACTTTATGTGCTCTATCTCAGGTCTAGTTTAATTGATGACTTGTGTTATTTATTCAATGAAATGATTAGCATGAAACTGAACGAAAACATACATACCAATTTATATCAAGTGAAATTGTTTGGACTTTTTGCTTGTTTTTTTAGTATTTGTTGCAAGTTCATTTGTAATTTTATTCCCACTATTCAAGGATTTAACAACTGGCAAAATCAGTACCAAATACTTTGTTGCACTGCATTTTGTGTTGCAATTTCTGTTGTTGGGTGAAACTCAATCACAGGTACTGTGATATTGAAGAGACTGCTGCGGCAAGAAACTCTTACTGTGTTCAAACTAGTCTGATATACCATAACATACTTAACCCCTGCTTAATCCATTTCAGGACCTTAGGTGGTACCAGAGCCTAGCACCACAGCACTGCATGCACACCTACCCTGGAGAGGACACTAGTCCATGCTACAGCTCATTCACACACACTTGTACAGCAACAATTTGGAATCACATAACGCGTACTGTACATCATCTGGGGATGTGTGAACAAAACTGACAAAGAGTGAATGTGCTGACCTCACAGAGATAATATCTGGGTATGGGATTTGAATGGTGCATCCATGAGACAATCAGCGCTAACCACTGTGGCAGCCCATCACCTCATCCACTTTTTAATTAATGTTTAAAATCCAGCTCTGCATTTTTTAATTTATCAAGATTCAAGAGGACACTTGTGCATGTGGACACCTGTCTCATATTTGCTATGTAAAGATCTTAAAGAAACACAGTGGTTGAGCTTTTGCCCAGTTGGAATATTTTGCTTCAGAGTAGTTGTGCAGATTGATTTGCATTGGCACAAAAGTCCAAAAGAGTTCTATAGATCAGTTTGCTATCACAATAGAAGAGGTGTTAATGTCAAAGACATGCCAATATCCGTGACTACTGAGGTATGGCTAAAAGTCCCGTGTTGTGTACTGGATCAGTGGTCTGCAGCCTCACCATGTGAACCTGAGAGGTTTGCATGTCTGTTAGAAAAATATGCTGTTAATGAAAAGTGCTTTAGGAAGAAGTTTGCCACAGTAATGCAGATACATTTTAGTGATAGTATTTAAATTAGGCTGGAAGCAGCCACAGTTCTCATGCAATGCTTCTGCAAGGGAAGCATCATCAAGTGGCCATAAAATCTCATGGCCATAAGTGATAAATGAAATGAATACCACAAATTGGCATATATGGACCAACAGGAACTAAGGAACATAGTGCCAGCTTCCATCAGCATTTCTCAGTTCTTGGCAGTAAAGCAGCAAGTCTTGTGATGAAAAACTTTCAACCTTTACATTCCATCACTTAATAAAAAGTGAAAGACTTCAACAGAGCAATGCAAAGCAGCACGTCAGGAAAAGCTGGTGAAGTGGAGTTGAATCTGTGACCTTGCAGTAGGCACTCCAGTTCCTTTATCATCGTCTGACTCACTTAATTTGATTCTTTAGTAGCTGAGTTTATTTTGCCAGCTTTTGTGTCCAGAAGAGCTGTATTTTTTTCTTGTAAGAATTGGGGTTAGTAAACAGTAGAACAGCTCATTTGTCAGCTAAATCCTAGTAGTGTACAGTACATTGAAGCATGCCTTTCCTTATTGACTGTTTTTTATTTGTAAATATATTTTCCCATCTGTCTAACAAAAAGAAGAAACCTCTCATATCCCAAGAAATGGTTTAAGGCTGCCATAATTCATGGATACAAGGCCAGCTTTGTACACAGTATTTTCCCCCAAACTAGAGAGTGAGGTTTGGCCATTCTGTATAATCTAGGCGGCATGTTCTGGTAGAGTGGGATTAATTTGGAACCCCCAAAGAACACATACACACTCTTTCTGAGCATAAAAAGCACTAAGGGGCAGTGTACAGTTAGAGTTTTAAATTGGCACTCTTGGTCCGTCAACTTAGCACATTGGATCATGTTGTTTTTAATTGATATATAAATCTGAGGATATGCCCAGCTCTGCACCAAAGATATGTCCCAGGCTAGCCTTCAGTGTACCAGTGGAGCACAGAGGTTTGCTTTCCTTAGGTCTTCAAGTTCAGAACTGCATAGCTGGAAGTGTGAAGTGCCATGCTTGTTCTCTCTAATTAATTTCTAGCTTTATTGTATTAATGGAGAATGTAAAAGACAGTCCAGAAAAAAGCAGTGCTTGAGGGAAAAAAGGAAGAAGTTTCTGATGTTAGTGAGAATAAAAGGTCAATAATCATGAAACAAAAGACCACTGGTTTATGGGTTTTGTGTTGCTAGCTACAGTCATTATTATTGTCAAACTGCCTAAGAAAATACCAGCACACCTCGGCAGAGAAAGAGCACAGTTCCTGTAAGCCCATCTTTACTGACCACATAAATCAGGAGCAATAATTGCTTGATGAAAAAAAAGAGCCTCTTAGCAGTATGGAGCAGTGCCGACTGCTCACAAGCATTCTCAGACACACACACTAACCTAGACTTGTCCTGATGGTGACGGATTTTTTTTTTCTATCCTCTTCCAGTGGGGGGTGACTTGAACTGGAGCCCATCAACTTAGATAGAAAGAAAGAAAAAAAAATCCAAATTGAGAAATATAAATAACATGCTATTATATCATGCTCTCTTTGTTTATTCTGATTGAATTCCCCTCTAGGGAGGAAGGATAGCAGAGATGACCATTTAGTGCACAGGCAACATTGTTCCAATTAGATACACTCACCCCTTTTATTACCGATGATAGCATTTCACCTTCTTCCTGGTGCTGTTAATGAGACAGTTTCCCTCGGATTTTTTTTTTTTTATCATCAAGATAAGCGTTGCAGGTTAACCCTTTGAATGCTATCACTCTGCTTTGTTTGTACAGCTGTCTAGATTTTCTTGGCTTTTAATTTATCAACACCCAGGATTGTTAATGTTGTACATGTATGTGTATACAGAGTTGTAGTCATACAGTATGACTCACATATTTAGATATCTTCCATAATTATTAACTTCTCGCTAGCTTAAAAGCAGTGTAAGTTCGCCTGACACTAGCTGTGAAGTTGCTTTTTTATTTTATTTTTTTGTGTTACTTTCTTGCCCAATACTTTTGGGACAGATTCCCACCCCATGGGACTCTGACCTAGATTTTGCACATATTCTTTAGTTTATATGGATGTATAAGAACATATACATGCATATTTATTTTCATCCAGCTCAAGGTAATAGAGAGCAGACCCTATCTTCACAGCATCAGGTGCAAGGCAGGAACACACTCCAGATGGAGCAGCAGTCCATCACAGAGCACCATCACATCCACACTCATTACTCATACGGAGCCAGTTTAGAGTCTTTGGAAAACCGAAAACATACCCAAATTCATAGATTACATACAAACACCATGGAAACACTACCCGGACCAGGATTTGAATGGAAGTTGATGCACAGGTGATGTACCACCATGTTTCCATATATATTATGTGTGTATATCCATATTTGATCGAATGGCAGAAAACACGTTGTCATTCAACGTTTCTAAAGTCAATGCACACTGACACTCAGCACTGCGTGAGAGTGATTGTTTTATATATGGATCTTTGTAAAGGAATTCAGCTCATTGACGATATCCTACAAGGGAATTTTGTTCTCTGTGATATTTTTATTTCAAAGAAGGGAAACTAAAAATTATTTTTTAAATTTTATACCAGAAAAAAAACTCATTTTCAGAAGAAAATGTAGTCTTTACTTTGGCTTTTGTATTTTGTAAAGCCACCTTTTGCATCAATCGTAACTTTGAGACCTTTGGGATAGGAATGTAACACTGTTCAGAAGTACAGTTCATTCTTTTATATAGATTTGTTACAACTACCTCTGCAAGGCACTGTACATGCATATTCCATTTATATAATGGAAATAAAATGATGATCACCTTGTCTGGTTCACCTAGAGAGGCTATACAATGCGAGCACATTCTCCTCTTCTCCATCAGCCCTAGTGGATGGGCTTGCACAACCTCTGCTAACACAGCTTTGCAGTTCTTCACATAGGACAAGACAGCTAAAAAAAAAACAAAAGAAGTAGTCAGAAAAAATCCACAAACTTCAGTGCACTTAATTTCCAACTTCATGTTAGAAGTTAAATCTTCAAAAGATGCTTCCTCAAACATGTTATTACATTACTATAGTTCTTGATAAGAGGACTGTCTTTGTTTTCATCTGGGCTTTGTGGATCATTTGATGGCGAAGTGTGGGGATAACCATATTCCTGATTTTGTGACTGACATGTTCAATTTCTACTCTTTCTGCTGTGCCATATCTGTGTGAGGAAGTGCTTTTAACCTGTGGACCACCTGCACCAAGTCCTGCTCTGTTGCAGTGCTATTTCTAACTTTCCAATAGATGGTACATCACAGACATCATTGCTTTTTACAAATCCCATACCGCATTGCACACGTACTGCAAATGTTAACGCTTAGGTCTATAATGATTACTTACATTTCTATTCGTCTTGGATGGATATCACAGCTAGTATACATATATATTTAGTGACCAATCTCACTGTGCTTTTGTTCTATGAGGCTGGTTCAGCCACAGGGAAAACACAACTTCCAACAGCAATCAGATACAAAACAAAAAAATTTCTTAAAGTTTACTGGTGCTGGATCAGCTGCAGGCAATAGCATGCAAGGCAGTTATCACATGGTGTTTTGAGGCTTTAAAACAGCTTGATTGTGCTGTTCTGTTCTGTCTGCCTGTCCAAATCATCCAGATCCGCTCTTGCCGCTGCTCCTCTCTTTCAGCAGAATGCTTACGAGGAAGACGCTTTCAAGCTCTTTTAATCTGAGGGGTTGTCACTGGAGCTAGACAGACAACTAGGAAGTTGTCAAATTTGCTGTGCATTTGAATAGAAGCACCAGTACTCTTGTTTCATGTGCTTGAATAAAGGTCTCTTTGACCAGTTCTTTTCTGCTTGCATTTTTGTGCAGTTCAGAAGCCCAGTGTAGTGTACATTGGATAAACCTGGATTAAAACTGCAAAATCAAGTATCCTGCTAACACTGAATTTCTAACATAAAGTAATAAAGTAGTCAATGTGTATCAAGACCATTCTCATTCATATGCTGTAATCAAAAAGATGGGCTGAGAGAAGACAGAAACAAATGTTGTCACTTTGGAGCATATCTTAATGTAGAGAAAAGCATGAACAGTATTTAAGATAGCAGACAAAATAGGGATTAGTTATAGGTCATTTGAATCCATTCTTCATGAGCAGGCTTTCTGTACATTGGCTCTCAGAATGTTGAAAATGCAGCATCATCTCATCCAGTAATTCAGTGGACAATCTTGAGCTAATGAATTCAGAGTGGAAGAAATATTAAGGAGGAGGAGACAATGAGAAAGAGTTCAAACAACAGTTGAAATAGTGGGAGCATGGTGATCTTCCAAAACTAAAAAAATTCAAGGTCCAAGTCAGTGCTGGCAAGATAATACACACATTTTTGTGATGTTGAGGGTGTAGTCCAAATTCATTACTGATTAGGTTGATTTCCTTTGGCATTTGAAGCAGTCAACCAACCATTTTCCACTTCACAACAATGCCTTCACCTGCAATGCACAGCCTTCAGTACTTGATTGTAAGTGGTGCCATGACCCACCTCATTTTTTAAATAGTCCCATGTCAGTACAGTACAACCTGTTCTCCAATTTGAAGGGTTACATCTGTGGGATGCCAGTGATGACAGTTTCAAGCTGCAGATGAGTGCTTGAAAAAAGCAAGGCAAACTGTTTTATAAAAACGTTCTAGAAAAGCTTTGTGAATGTTATAGCAAGTGTATTAGTGATCACCAGGATTATAAATAGTAAAATGTGTATTGACTGTAATGATGTTTTTCTTAAAAACATATATATATATATATATATATATACACACACACGCACAGTTCTTTGTGCATAGCATGCATGTCAAAATTGCGGGATTTGTTTTTATGATCAGGAGAATAGCTGAAATCTAAGAATTAATAAAAATGTAATTTCTTACCATTAAAGGTCTTTTGCACCCAACACTTGCACTTTTTTCTGTTATTCTCTAAATTTCCACTTCATAAAGCAAAATTAACTAAATAGTTAAATTCTCATTTCTTTTGAATATTCTGTAGATTTAAATTGGTTTCCGTATTTTTCATGGAAATTTAAATTCTTTAGATAATATACTGTATGTAAGTGGTGATCACATCTTTATGCCGGTTACTGTCTTTATAATGCTGACTTTACTCGGTTGTTTTTGCCTGTTTGGCCAGTAAAAGATGGCGTTTATTAAATTTATTCTGTTTCTACTTTTAAGCCATGGTTCCCAGAAATAAGCAAATAAATTATTTGTGCTGAAAGCTAGGAAAATCCATCTGGGAATCTAATAAAGTCAACCCAGAGTATGCCAGTGACAGTAAAGGAAAATTGGAGGCCTCTTAAAATATGATGTTTACCCCACATCAACACTTGACATCAGTAGCTAGTGAACAGTAGTCATCTTCAAGACCTGCCTTTAAACAACATTCATCAACACCCTAATGTAGGACACAGAAATTGAGAGATCAGCATTTCAGATTTCCTGATGTGTGTGTTTTTTGGAGCTTAAATTCCAAACCATCTGGGTATTTTGAGGCTTGTGATTCAACTTTGGTGTGCATTATACTGATGTTATAGCCCATAGTGAGAAACAGGATAAAATTGGATTTCAAATTAATTAGTGCCATTTTCTGCTAGGTGAGTTCCATTAATAGCTGTAGTATCCCCAATAAACCTATAGCCTTCTAGATCAAAACCTGTAGCTTTCTCATGCTTAGTATGTGTGCATGTTTGAAAACAAAAGTGTGTGTCGTATGAATACTTCTAAGCTGTATGACATGCTAAAAACAATGGGTTCTTCCATCAGTTGTTTGACACAGATTTTTTTTTTTCAAGCTGCAACAGTTAGCAGATTTGCAATCCGATGGATAGATAGATAGATAGACTAAACTTTATTTGGCTTTGGGACATTTGGCTTTTTACAGATGCACTTTATAAATACATACATTCATACATAGGTTGATAAGTAAGTAAAAATAAATAACTATACACAAACACACACTTAGGTCTGAACACACACCAGAATGACTATAAAGCATGAAAATTTAAAGTAAGAAAACTTCTGCCTTGCCAGTCACAGTCATAGGGAGACATTGTGTAGACATATTGCTGATGGTATAATAGGGCCCCTGTAGCATTTCGTGACACACTTCTGCTAAAAAAGTTGTTGACTTAAAGTCCTCAGTGTTAGTGTGTCAGGGGATGTATGGTAATGTTCATAATGGAACTCACTTTTGTTTTAATTCTCTCCTTCGCTACTACCTCCAGTGGGTGCAGAGTGCGTCCTTTAACTGAGCTTGCCCATTTAATTAGCTTGTTGATTTGGTTGGCCTCTCTTGAAATGTTGTTACCAGACCAGAATACCACAGTGTAGAGAATTGCATTGGCCATCACAAAGTTACAGAAGATGTGAAGTATGTCACTTCCCACATTAAAGGAACGCAGTCTCCTAGGTAAAAAGAGCCTTCTCTGCTCTTTCCTATATAGTTCCTGTTTGTTCCGAAACCAGTCCATCCTATCATTAATGTGGACCACCTCTACATCCACTCCTTCAGTAGTGACCAGACATGCAGTGCTACAGTGAAAGTCAATAACCAGTTCCTTGGTTTTTCTGATATTAAATAGCAGACAATTCATTCTCTTTGTATTAAGAAATAAAGTTTTCCACCTGACTCTTATACTCTGCCTCATCTCCTTTACTAGTACACCCCATAAGTGCAGAATCATCTTAAGAATTTCTGTAACTGACACGATCTGGTGGGGTTTTTTTTTGTACTCTGAGGTGTACAGAGTGAAGAGACAAGGAGACAGGGCTGTTCCTTTTAGTGCTCCAGTGTTGCTCACATCCATATCAGAAGCACAGTCCTTGAGTCTCGCAAACCACGAATAATATTGAATGATAAGAATGACATTGGTGGTGAGCGAGTGTGGGCCTTAAACCACTTTCCCCTTCTTCATTGCTTGACTTCTGTAGCTATGCCCTGGGCTGTTGTCTTTTTATATGACCCAAGACATACAGTCAGTTATTTGAATTACTGGTATTAAGGTTACTGTACGGGAACCACCTCACTCATGTGTCTCAAATTGATTAATTTGGATATTTTGGAGATATCTATTAATTTGTCCATTTTCTAACATGCTTCTGTAGTTCAGGGCTGGGGCTGAGGCAGTGTCTGTCCCTGGAGCATTGGGTACTGAGTGGAGTACCATGCAAACTCCATACATGCAAAGTCTGGACCAGGATTTGAACCCAAGACTGCACCATCATGCTGCTTAAAATTGCTTCATTTTAGATCTTAACAAGATAGGTTATTCTTGCAGTGTTCTACAGCTGTTTCAGGACATTTTGCCCATAAATGCTTGCTTTTAATCCTCAAGTAGTTTCCCTTTTACAGTACATCTTTGTGTTGTAGCTTTTGTATGGGGAAAAAATGTAAAATGTTTGCGTTTATCTCTGTAGTGCTGTTTTCCATTTCACTCACAAGTGGCACTCTGCCTTCACATCAGATATTTGAGTCACCCTTTTGGTAGTCAACTTACTTGGTAAGGTCAGGTAAGCACATCGAAAATAGACACTGTGTGTATAAGAGACTGTCCATTTGTCACTGTTCCTCCTCCTTTGCCAATGTTTACAATGTTTAGTGGTTTGCTTTCAAAGGCACTATATAAAACCAAGATTGACTGATATAAAATTGAATGAACAAATGATTATCTGGAGAGTTAAAGGGTATTTTAAAAACTGTGATGTAAAATTAACAAAGTAGTGCACTAGGTAGTGAAGTAATTCCTAGTTGAATGGATACCAGCATTGCAAATCTGTAGCTAGTTAAGGCCTCAAGTATCTTTAGGATTCTCTTATTTGAAAGAGAAAGAAAATTGTATCAAGATGCTTCTTTTACTGATAAACTAAATATGAAGTTTTGTTTCCGCTAGTTAAAAAGTCCAATAACAAAGTGACATTCTTGCTGTTCTTTGTGTTTTGGGGTGTGTGAAGCTATAAAGCTCTCTTAACAGAATACTATGATAAATCCTCTTCACCACACAAGTCATGCATTGAGGCATGCTTGTCTGCAGCATGTTTGTCATGTGACTGGTCGCTTCAGAATAAAGGCTTTGTAAAGGGGCTATGGAAGCCACCAAATCCTCAGTGTATTATGTTCCACACTCCTTTCTATCTTCATTACTTTGTGTAGTGTACCACTCCTTTGTTTATGCTTGATGTTAGAGGCTTTTAAAAATATTTTTGGACTTTTGAATTCTTCTAGATGTGTGCTGTGATTTAACATTGCAAGTTATAGCCAGGAAAGAAAATACATTTCTGCTCATTCAAGTTCCTTCTCAGCTTCTAGTTGTTACAGGAGGGTAGATGCTTAAATCACGACAGAAAATTCAAATTCTGTTTAAATCAGGTATGCATACCAAACATATAGGGAAAAAAAATGAAATGCTCCTTAGAGAGTATATTGAATTAACCTTGCATCTCCTATTAAGGATTTTTCTTTTTCTCCTCACCAGCTCTATATCTCCATACTGACTGGGTTGCCTAATACCTACCAGGTTTCTATTCTTTGCCTGTGCGAGCTACTTCTGTGAACCATGCACACCCTGTCCTGTTGGCAAAAACACACTAACCTGCCATGAAAACCTTTAACAATGGATTCTTTTTATTTTGCTGATTTATTTGTAATATGATCCTGTATTTGGGGGAGGGTGCCAATGGCTTAATGAACAGCCACAAATGTCAACTACTCTTCCATAAGTGGCACAGTACAAATGAATGGTTTTCCCTTTATCTCAGGTGTCTGTCCCTGTTAGAAACTAAACTCCCATTCCAAATCACCATAACCACGCAGGAGATTATAAAATGCTGGGAACAGCCAGCTATCACAGTGAATACTTAAGGAAGCCAGGCATTTAAAGAACATAAATTATTATGTTTGTTGTCTTTTTCTTGTCTGACAAAGCTAAAGCTCAAGAAGCTGTTGAACTTTTCCATATAATTCTCTGCAGTTATGGCCCACTGTCTGTTTGTTTGGTGAAGAATTGCTGGCCCTTTAATCTGTTTGCGAAGATGGTCAGACTGTTTGGCCTATCTGTAGTGGTCTATGCTGTGTCTTCTGGGGAAGTAACACCATCTTTGAGCATGCCGTACATCTGAATCAGTAAACTAACCCTACTTTACTGTATGTTGCTGCTGTTGAGGCAAGTGAACTTAATCTGTGGGATTAATAAAGTTCTATTTATATTTAGTATCTGTTAATTCTCTTTTTAAAAAGATACAAATGAGTGTGTTTGGTATGGTATGAAAGAGGGTCTTGTCCTCCTAAAATGCAGTGTAAATCTAGCAGCGATTATTGAGACCTGTGGCACACCATTTTAGCCAGAAGTGATTGATTGAGTGGTAGAACTGTGAAACAAGGCCATACCCGTTTATGAGCAAGGATAGAGAGAGATAAAGAGGACAAGAGAGAGAGCTGAAATTATATTGTGCCGAATGCCTTCCTACGAATAGTGCTTTTGTTGTGTAATCTGACTCAAGTCTCTTGTGTTACTGGCTTGAGGAGCTAGCTGTGTCTTTTTGTACTGCAAGTTAATACATTCAGTTCTTCTGAGTTAATTAGCTGTCACCTGAGTTTTGGACATTTTAATCTTGCAAGGATGCATTTTTTCTCTAATTTGTTTTGCTTGCTGTTTTTTTTAGTAGTTTGATGCTTAATTCTTTAATCCAAGACAGAAAGTGTTACAAGTACCTGTGTAATAAGCATATAAACAAAAGATCAGCACACCAAGACTTTGCTGCATCATTTTTAGAAACTTGTATGATTATGTGACAGAATTGTTCCTAACACTTTAATTGAGGTAACAGTTCTAGTCATCAATTGATAATTTATAAAGATTTCATTCATTATGGGGTTATGAATCTTTTACCATATCACACAGTAATAGATACTTTCTGTTGTACATCAATACAAATGCAATTATTACATTCTGTAACTAGTTTGGAAATCACAATAATGTCCAGTATGCTTCCTGTGCATGAGTGTTTCCTGCTGTTGTTCACACTATTTGCTTTCACGTTTCATTATATGACTGTAAAGCTTTGTATGTCATTCTGCAACCTTTTATAGAATGATGCCACCTGGTCTTCATACTATGGATCCCACTGTGTAGGTTAGGGTTTAGAGCTGCATGCATCCATACATGTGACCATAACAACCCTGTAAACCTAAATATATCTGTGAGATTTCTGCTTTATGATACAAAGAGAGATATTTTAGATTATTCAGGCAAACTCTATAATATAGTTCAACAATTAAACTCTCTGCCAGTAGATAAAATATTTTACTAATTCACAGTATTCAGAGGGGGCTGGGCGGTCTCATGGCCTGGAACCCCTGCAGATTTTATTTTTTCTCTCCAGCCATCTGGAGTTTCTTTTGTTTTTTCTGTACTCCCTAGTAATCGGACCTTACTCTTATTCTATGTTAATTAGTGTTCTCTTATTTTAATTCTTACTTTCTCTTCTTTTTTCTCTTTCTTCATCATGTAAAGCACTTTGAGCTACATTATTTGTATGATAATGTGCTATTTAAGTAAATATTGTTGTTGTTTTA
This sequence comes from Polypterus senegalus, assembly GCF_016835505.1. NCBI lineage: Eukaryota > Metazoa > Chordata > Cladistia > Polypteriformes > Polypteridae > Polypterus > Polypterus senegalus. Next base: position 169,174,859 of record NC_053157.1, read on the forward strand.
CATAATTTATAATATCACTTTACATTTTTTTGCATTGTGTCAGGACATATTTAGTGATATTTAATAGTTTTGAGGTATAATACATGCTGAATAACATACTATTAAGGTCTTTAACAACAGTATAATACAATTCAAAATGACAGTAACACATTTCAAGAATCTTTTTAAATTGTAATTATAATAATAATTTGTTTTTGATAATAATATTTTTATAGTCTGTTAGTAATATGTTTATTAACAAGTGCTTTTAATGGATACCTAAAGGAAAGCATTTTCAGTTTGTTTTGTCTGATAATCTGGCATATGCATTACTTAAGGAGTGGATTATTTTTCTTAAATACAAAGCTGCCTACTTGAACCCTCATTAGATAATTTGTTTGGGTATACTGTAGATGGAGGGTTAAAATTACATTTCAAATTTTATTAACATCCCTTAAAATTTAAATTTGATGCAAATTCCTTCACACTCAGTACTGGAATTAGTGCAGTCTTGAAACAAAAGGGAAGACTCTAGAGCTCCAACAGCTAATCGTCATAATCAACAATAATCGATTATTTAAAATGTTGGCAACACTTAACTTTCATCGATTAGTTGTTACAAGCCATTGCGTCACTACTTCATTCTTAGTTGTTACAAGCCATTGCGTCCCTACTTCATTCAGTTGTGAATGCATTTGCAAAAAGGCAGATGGAAAGCAAGTGCCAGAAAAAATTGTGTGACCTAAAAGTTTAGGAGCAGGTTGGAAGTTGTAAATTGTGTAGAGCTGACCTCGTATGGTATGAGAGCACAATGGAGATGCACAAACATTTGAACAGGAAACACACTGCTACAGGCTCTGTGGCTTGCCATTGTCCCAGTAAGTTGAATGTTACATCAAATATATGAACACAGTGTTTGTAGGCTAGGCAGAATGATATGACTTTCTCTTTGAAGTGAGGAATATTTCAAGTCATTGTCCAGCCCTCTAACAGTGTGAATAAAACAGTAGCATATGCGGCAGAATTTCATGATAGACGACTGAAAATATGTGTAATTGGCCACTAGCTAGTAAATGTTCATATGTTCACTTGCCATATTTTGGTGGGTTTTTTTTTTTTTTTCGTGTTCACTCTTCTAAATTATGTTGCCAAGCTACACACGTGCAAACACATTTCAAATTAGCATGTGTGTGTTTACAAAAAATGGTTGTGAACAAATGCAAGTCCTGGTCCAAAGAGAAAACTGTTTTTTGTTTTTTTCGTTTTTTTTTTCCAGTCTCTTGCGTAAAGGAAATCAAAAACTCAGTGAGAGTGCGGTGGTGAATCTCACAGCACATCAACCGTGACTGAAAGGCGGATCACTTATTCCAAGTCAAAAGCTCTTTAAATAAATAAATATATAAATAGGTTGATAAGTAAGTAAAAAAATAATTAAATAAATACACTCACATCCTTTGGTCCAAACACTCACCAGAATGACTATAAAGCAAGAAAATGAAAAAGAAAGAAAAGTACTGCCTTACTGTGACAGTCACAGTGAGGCATTATGTAGATGCCCCCAGTAATGTTTTTTTGACACACTTCTGCTGAATAATGATTTTCATAATGGTTTTCCAGGTATTCTGGTTACATAATATATTACTTACTAATAAAGCGGAACCTCAGTTTGTGAGCATAATTCGTTCCGGAAACATGCTTGCAGTCCAAAGCACTCGTATATCAAAGTGAATTTCCCCATTAGAAATAATGACAACTCAGATGATTCATTCCACAACCCAAAACTATTCATATAAAAATGATTAATACAAAATATAAAGTAAAAATACATAAAACAAATTAACCTGCACTTTACCTTTGAAAAGAATCATGGCTGGTGTGAGTGAGTTTCTAAACTCTTGTGGGATTCCACCCAACGGGACGACATGTGGAAGAGCGTCCCAAAGCAATTGCAGTCTCCCAGCACTGTAGCAGTTCGCCGTAAAAGCAAATCCGAAAAGATTGTGGACATGCTATAAGCGCCTGCCGTCGATGGGTGATACAAGGAACATTATAAATGCACAGGGCACAGTACTGCTTGGCCACGACTCTGCCTGACTGCTGTGTCTGTGTATAGGAGAGTGGAAGATCCAACTACAATAAATAACCGCGCTGTTGCTGTTTCAAGCTGAATAAAGCTGGTGGTGCAAGACAGGGACTTGCACGTCACAGCACACACACACACACACACACAGTCACAATGCTATAGTAAACAGTATACACTCGTATGAGTGAGGCACGTCGACTCAGACGGAGAATAGGAGATGATTGCCCACAATCCCGCAGCGAGAGAGAGAGAAGAACCATCAGCTCAGTTCTGATCACATGACGCTCAGCAGACAAAACATATACATATATCTTGTATTGCACGATGTCGCTCATTTATCAAGTCAAAATTTATTACAAATTTTAGCTTGTCTTGCAAAACACTTGTAAACCAAGTTACTCGCAAACCGATGTTCCACTGTAATCACTAATGAGTGGATCTGACACTGAAGTAGTTGCCACCTTTCATCATTCAGTGTCTTTAGCCCGGGTGTCTGCTCTACCCGTCCTTATTAGGATACAATTAAGGAGACAACTACACAGAAGAAGGCAAATTAAAAGTAAAACAACAAAAGAAAGTTAAGCATTTAAAAATATACATAAAAATACATAATTTTAAATGTAATAAAATCATACTGCTGTGCTTTTTAGAATACGAGTAGAGAAAAAAGACAAGCCAATTTAAATGAGATTGGTTAAAGTTAAATACTCATAACTCATTGATTGTGAAACAGTAAAATCCTGCAGCCACAGGAGGCCTTCAGGACTGAGTTTGAGAAACCCTGGTCAGGAGTGATTAGGACAGTGTTTGTAGGTTTTTGGGGGTTTTTTTTCAGGTCTTTTTGGGTCCTCCTGGGGATTTAGTTTTTTTGACTTTGTGTGCCACCTTCTGAATTACTGCTGTCTCTTCATCCTCTGATAGACCTGAATCAGCCTGCTCTGTGCTAATGTAAACCTACATGCTCTAGCAGGTGCTTTATATAGGAGTCAGTAATAACTGCTGATTGAACCAAGCCAGCATATGAGAGTCCCAGTTGGCCTTGGTTAAGGTAAAGGAGTGAAAAAGAGAGACTAAAACACAAGACAAAGTCTAAACCAGTATCAGATATGAGAACATCGATAAACATAAAAAAAAAACAATCGTTACCATCTGATAGCTGATTTAAATAAGTGAATAAAGAATCTAGCTTGCTGAATCTAACTATGTGGAGGAAATAAAACTCCCTTCACACACACATACACACACACCCTATTTACATTTCAACAACAGAGTTGTTCAAAAGCAAATCTTTATCACAACAGACATGGGCTTGTCACAACACTTGTCTTTATGCAAGGTGAAAAAGTAGATGCACATAGGCCATCTTTATACTACAAGATCTTGATGTCTATATCAGAACTGGTGAAGAAATCTGATGTCTGCATTGTTCACATTACACAATCAAGATGTAGCCTGAGCATTTACATACATGTTCACCTTATGTGGAGTGTACACACCATGCATGCACTGTGATGCAGGTAAGGCATAAAACTGGATCCCTGCATGTTTTTTGTTTCAGCGGATGCCTTTTAATTGTTTACATCTTAGATGTAGAAGTTGATTTCTATATATGGTCAATCAAGGTAGAAGGGCTATACCATTATTCTTTAGATTTTTATGCCATGAATTATTCCACGTGCACTGAAAGAAGAATTTAAATACCCAAAAGAAATTGAGAATGATGGTAGAGTATTGTTATTTAATGGCTAGAGAACCTTTGAATGAGAAGAATAACATTTAAATTATCTGTGCATTAAAATGTTGTTTCCTCACTGAGCCATGGACAATATTTGCTTCTTCCACCATGATTGTTCAAATGTGTCACATGATATACAAAATTAACCTACTCACTAACTGATCAGAACTGAAGCAGAGTTCAGTACCACATACGAAACCGGCCTATATCGGATCCCAAAAAATTGAACACCACATTGGTCTTGGATGTTTACACCAAAAACCAATCTATGACAGATAAGTAAAAAAAAAATGGATCAGAGTGGTAAAAAGACTTTACACTTCCTTTGTGGTATTACTGCCAGTGATGCCGGAGCTTCAACTCTTGTTGATGCATTTTCTCTGTTTCCTTTTCCTGTCACAACTTCAATGCTTGCTGTTTATAACAATTTGTGTAGTCAGAGTGAGTATATTTCACTGAATTATTTTAATGTGTTAAAATAAGTCTTATTCCTAATTCAAGTCTTAAACATGGCAGGGATCTGCTGTTTTAAAGTGCTTGTGACTCTCTTATTTTGTGATGAGTGTGGCCAAATGCGTAAAATCAGTGTTTAGATTTGTGTATATAGTCTTACCTATTTAAAAACAGAGAGAAATTATTTTCTCTTCAACATATGTTTTTCCTCTGCTGTGTGTTTCTACATTATCTGTTGTTCATATAGCTGCCTGAAGGTGCACACTCTGTGAAAAGACTGATGCCGCCCACCAAAGCCATGGACTGCGAAAACAAATTTTTTCCTTGCTGCTTGGGAAAAAAAAAGCCATTAACCTATTAATTATTTACAGATGCATTTTTCTGTCTGCTTTCCTTATACTTTCTTCCATTGCTCATTGCCAAGACTTATTTCTGGGTCTTCTGTGCATCAGAATAGCTCATTTTCAGTTGAATAGATATGTTTAATATGTGATATGCCCAGCCTACACCTGTTGATCATTCCTGGCTAGTCGCTTGATGGCTCTAAGTGATGAATGTGGCTGTGACTATAGTCGAAATCTGTACTACGTGGTGGTAACATAAACATCTCTGCCGCCCTGGATTTAGAAACCTGTTACCATCTCCCCATGCACATTCCCCATATATAATCTATTTCAAAATTTTAACATTTCTTCACTTCTCCCTCACAAGGGACACGTTTTTTTACAAAGACATACATCTTCCTCCATTAAGTATAACCCATGATTAAAAAAAGCAGATAAACAAATGTACACTTTGCATTTATCATTTTTAACTATTGGTTGTTTTATTTTTTGAAATGATTAGTAATCCAGGCCATATAGCATGATCGATGAGCAATTAATCAAACCCACCAGTACATTAATTATAACATTTTAACATTATGTTCCTTTATTTTAGTGTATTTATTTGTTCAATAACATTCTTTGGGACAAATCTTATTTTTTTACCCTGTGCAAGGAGTCAAGTACATAACTTCTCACATGTACTGGCCGTAAATCTGATTTATACAGTTTATATCCTCAGCTTCTCGGCTCTATGGAGGAGTATATGCACACATTTTCATTTGTTACCAGACACAAAATATTTTCACTTTTGAATACCAGTAATTATTTTTATTTAATGGTTTACCTCTGGTACGTATGAAGTATTAAAGAATGGTGAATCAACCAGAGGAGTACTAAACTGGATTCCCAGTCCCAAGGCTTAAATTATTAATTTTATGTGTTTTTCTTTCTAACACTCATCCATAAATAAGGGGAGCCCTTAATGGCCCTTCACCCACTGTCTGGACATCGTGGCAGACTACAAGGGAAAATAAATAACTGATTTCCTTACACTTCCACTGTGTTAATACTATAATGTATTTTTCCAATATTCCCTTTTTTGATCTTGAGTATAAAAGATTGCTAGAACAAAATTCCAGAAAATATAAATAACCAAGTTATCAACCAGGTTATTTTAGAAAATATGACATTCATCTTGTGATGCTCTGGAGAGACAGTCCAATAAGATGTGAGACAGCACTCCAGATTATTTCTTTTATTTTTCTTGTATGTGCTTAAGAAGGTTCGCATAATCAAAAAAGTCAAAGTCATTCAGAAATGTTTCATTACCAAGAACCAGTGTGTATGATATTTCTTGTTAATAAGAGGGTCAGTTTAGTGCTCCAGTATTGATTGAACACTGAAATCTTACACTAGTATTATAAAATATACAATAAATTAGTTCTGAAGAATGCTGTTAGTTAGGACATCCAGACTGAATCGAATGTAGAGGAATTGTATTATACGTGGATATGATATCTGTTGGTAACCACCCAAATATCAGATTGTGATCAGACCTATGTATAAATACTATATATCTACACATATATACACCCACAATAGATCTAGATCTATTGGAGAGTGGCAAGTGAACTCTCCGTTCTACTGTACCTGAGCCGCTCTTCCTAGGCTTATATAGACAGAAATAAGAAAGAGAGCTGACAAGTAGTACTGTAAATCATCCTGTGGACTGTGGAAGTTACTAGGAATGTTAGAAACTTGAAGTACAAAATTGATTATGTGATCACATCTTTTAGGTTATAATAGCAATGAATAAATGAATATACATATGCATTAAACTGGTTATATATAAAGATATTGAAAAATAATACATAAAAAAATACATAAGTCATTTTCTTCACAAGACAAATGGAGAATGTGCAAATTCCACACAGGGCTCGAGCTAACATTCAGAAACTTTAGGACATTCATAGCACGTTAGGACTTTTCAATCTCATATCAGAATTTATGTAACAGTGTTGACATCTGGAACCGTGGAAACGTTTTCTTCACAATTTTGCTATAACTGTTTGACATTTGAGAGTTAGGCAGTGAGTTGAATAACCGGAAAATGACCTTAACAAAAGGTAATACAGGAGCACACCTACTCCAAAATGCCTGGGAACCAGAAGGATTTGGACATTTTCTGCTTTTGGAATATTTACATATATGCATTTTTCTAAAACTCCTCTCAATTCCTTCATCCCATGCTCTTTAAACAAACCACCAGTAGCAAAAGAAACTGAACAAAAGATTTGATGCCGAGAGAAAATAAAAAAAAAAGTAAAATAGCTGTCATCCTTTTTGGATCTGAGTACCAAAAGGTAACTACAGCTTAATTGTTAATTTGTACATTGTGAAGAGCACATGATAGATCAAACGCACAGACACACGCATAGACTAATGCAGCTACTAAGTTCCACATGTTTGAGAAGTGCTTCTGTCTACTAATTTAAGTGTTTTGGGGTCCTAAATCTGTATCTCATGTGGCTCTTCATTATCATCTCCCTTAGTGACAGTCTTTTTCATCTCCTTTTAATGGAGTATGACACACTGTTTACTTACAGTGGCATATAGCTGCCAATTCCTTCAACCCTACATCGACTGTATCAATGACACTATCATCATAACTGAACAACTGTGGTTTTAGTTTTGGATTTTGCAGCATTTTGGATTTTGGAATTTCAAATTAGGAATGCTCAACCTGAACCAGAAGCTGCTTAAGTCCTTGAGGAAAAACCCTTACTGCCACCAAGGTTGGGTTCAGCTTGGAACAATAAATCCACCCCCACGCTTTTTGAAGAACTACTCTACAAATGATCAGAAATAACATATTTTATATATATTTTTTGGAGATTTTTAGTATTTCAGAAAAGGCATTTCAGGGTCATCGGTTGGCACGGTAGGCATCATTGCCAAAAACAGAACCCTTTTATTCTGTTTTTTTATGCTTAGCTATTCCATTGTACCATAGTTAGAATGTATACATGCTTAAAATCAGGAGGGCTCACAGATTAATTTACATGTCTGCTTACTAATAAATGCCATGATTTGCATGTGAAAAATACAGGACTTGGTGAGCACACACTGCTGGCCTTTTAACAACTCACTTTGTCTACAGGTTGTTATGACCCTCTTTGATTTAAGCTGTTTAGGAGTTCACAAAATAAATTGGCACATCTGGAAGTGATGTCCATGTTTTTCTTAGTACTGTAGTCAGCATCTCACAAAATGGGTGCCTTATTTTTATATATTTTTAACTTTACTCTGTTTATTTAATACCTTTAAAATGGGCACTTTGCATGATGAAGAGTTTTGTGAACAAAGGATATAGAGGATCATACTCCTTTATTACTCAAGGCAATCTCTGAGCCACGTTTCACTTCCCAGATTATCCCTGCCGCCCTTAGTGTCTTTTGTTTCTGGTGCCAGTGCCGCAATTTGACTTTATTAAATCACTTCTGCAGGGCTGAAATTGCCCTCGACTGAATTGCCTCGCTTCAGTAACTTTCAGCCACAAATCTTTCATCATGGTTCAGCTCTGCTCAGCAATGCTTTTTTTCTCCCATCTCGTTCACTTTTTTTTTCCTTATTGTTCTCTGTCATTCTTTTGGCCTCCATCCTCAATGAGAGATGTGCCCAAGCATTGCAAAACTGAGCCACACGTAGTAACTGAGCACCAAGTCCCTTTTGTACTGCCTCTGAATGGGTTTGATGTGGATGTGCATGTTGTCTAGAGGGAATGGGGGGAAAGTGAGTGGGGGTTGATGGTGGCAGAGATGAACCAGCACTAACGGCAGTTTGCTGACTGAAGCAGTAAAACTCCTAAAATGAAACAGTGGTGACTGCGCAAAATTGTCTCTGATCTCTGAGACAGAAAAGCAGTGCTGGCAGATGGCAGGAACAAAGGTCAGCACTCATCATGGGTATATTCCTCTGCTGTTTCAGGACATGCAGGAGGGCTGTAGATAATTATCACCTGTATGTAATGAATTGGGGAGACCGAGGCATAGCTCCCTGGGGGCTCCTGTAGGCATGAGTCAAAACTGCTCACATTCCATGCTTTTCTTTACTTTGCTGAGCTGGTACGGGTTTTAGTTTTTTTGTTGTTTTTGTAATATATCTATATATGTGTGTGTGTGTTATATGTACTGTAATATATATACTGTATGGGGTGGCGCAGTGGGTAGCGCTGCTGCTGTTCGCTTACCAGGTCTTCCCTGCATGGAGTTTGCATGTTCTCCCTGTGTCTGCGTAGGTTTCCTCCAGGTACTCGGTTTCCTCCTACAGTCCAAAGAAATGCAGGTTAGGTGCATTGGCGATCCTAAATTGTCCCTAATGTGTGCTTGGTGTGTGTGTGTGTGTGAGTGTTTGTTTCCTGCCTTGCACCCTGTGCTGGCTGGGATTGGTTCCAGTAGACCCCCGTGACCCTGTAGTTAGGATATAGCAGGTTGGATAATGGATGGATGGATATACTGTATGTATGTATAATACAGAAACTGGATTTCCCTGTGTTTATATACACACTCTTGGACAAGAAATTACATCTTGCCTGAAGGGGCCTGACTTGCTTTGAAAGCTTGCATATTGTAATCTTTTTAGTTAGCCAATAAAAGGTGTCATTTATAGTAACAAAAGGCGCTATATAGGCACCTGACCCAACACAGAAAGACACAGAGGCACGTCTAAAATCAACAAGACTTCTTCACCCGTGGGCACACGTCTTCCCCATGACCCACAGGCAATATACAATCCACAAGCACTATTCTTCCACCACACAGCAACAACCTTTCCTTTAACCACCACTCCTCCACAAGCGTAGTCCTCTTCCTCCTGAACCTGGCTCCTTGAGTGGTGGTGGCTGGTCCTTTTTTTATAACACACCCAGAAGTGTTCCAGGTGCTTGACCACCTGGTCCTAATTGCACCTCCTGGTGGGGCTGAAGATTCATCCAGCCAGGCTGCTGAGTCCATGCAGCTCCCCCTAGCGGCCATCCGAGCCCCCAACCAGGCTGTGGAGGACTCCATCTCCCATGGAGCCCTGCGGGTGGTTGAGGAATCACCGTCCGCCAGGGAGGCTGCCACCAAGTGTTCCGGGGGAGGTATTGGACTGCCCCTGATGGCTCCCCCGGAACATAAGCAGCAAGGGGGTTCCCTGCGGGGCATTGGACCCGACTGTCCTTCACTATATATATATATATATATATATATATATATATATATATATATATATATATATATATATATATAGTGTCACTACTATATGCGCTTTCTATAATGTACTGTATGCTTGTCTGCTTATACATACAGTATATATATATGTATATACTGTACAAACATATATATATGTATATATATATGTGTATACATATGTTTGTATATACATATATATATATACTGTATGTATAAGCAGACAAACATACAGTACATTATAGAAAGTGCATATAGTAGTGACAGTTCATATCATTCAGTACTGAGTATTATCAAAGTTATTATTGTTCCATTGTACAATATGCAGTATCAGGCAATATATGAGAAGTGTAAAGTAAATACCAAATTCACTCTGGCATTCACTGGTGTGCATCCTCACTCAGAGCTGCAGGACATAAACTTGGGCTGTTGGATTTAGAGTTCAGTTGTCTAGGCAAGTTGAGCTGAAAGTAACTCTGCTGTCCAATTTTTCATCATCTTTTTCCAATGTGCTCACTTTATTTCTAAATCAGGAAAGAGGAGAAAAGATTCAGTGGTGCAAATGAAATAAAATCATAAATAAGACCTGTGATACTAAGCCTGTATTTGAATTTGGGGATCCAATGAAACTCCACAGTCACATATTGGAAGAAACATTGCAGATGGGGATAACTGTTTTGAGTGGACAAACTTGGGTGTTTCTATTTTCTGAACCCACTATGCACGTTAATGGCAAGCCAGAGGCTTTTTTTTACAAAGCAGAAACCAGTATTGGCTGTGATTCCACCACCAGCAGTTCTCACTCATGCATACAACCACATTCTGTCACTGGTCCATTTTAGAGTTGTCCGGTAACATGACCTACACATCTTTAAGGTTTGAGTGGATGCCATGGCAAAGGAATACAGTTCTCAAGGAAATGTGGTGAATGGACAAGAGAGACAGTGAGTGATCAGGCAGAGAATCAAACCCATGTCTAAGTAGCCGCTGTGTGAGAGCAGTTCTAGCAACTGTACCACCATGATGCTTGATGCATAATAAACTAGTAATAATTCTGAAAAAGTGGCATATGGTGAATTGTTCTAAAAACTTCCCAAAGTGACATTAACCAGTTGCTTTATCAACAGTATCTGCAGACTCGCTTGTGTCTTTGGTCCTGTATTTCCCAGACTTGTGAATAGGCTGTATATTGTTTAAGTGAGTATTGTGTAGGTTCTCCATCACTCTGATTTGTGCATTTACACTCCTGAACAGATAAGTACAAAGTGCTCCTTTCTAGATCATCTACATTATTGATCTCAGTGACGACAATCATTTTGGTATTCTGATGGGGGCTTTCAAAGGGTTATAAGTTATAAGTCCTCCCAAGGTAACCACAGTTTAAGCCAAGGTGATTAAAGGTGAAGATGGGGTGGTTGGGAATGGCCCCAGGGTTGGTTGGGCTTTGAAGCTTACAATTTTTATACATACATTATATTATTTACCAGTGCATTTTTATATATATATATAAGCTGCAGTTGTTGTTAAACAGTTTTCTGAGAGTACACCTTCTGTAAGCCTCATCATACATGCCTAATAGATTATTTTTTCAGCATACCTTGTAACGTTAATACAGAAAAGTGCATTTAGAGATCACCTCACATGACGAAATGTTAATGCTAATATTATTATTTGAAGAGCTACACTATATTCCCATTGTTATATGAAATTAAATCAAATGTGAAAAATTGGCTGTGCAAAAATTTGGGTCCCCTTGTAATTTTGCTGCTTTGAATGCATGTAACAGCTCAATACTGATTACTTACAACACCAAATTGGTTTGATTAGCTTTTTAAGCCTTGGAATTTCATAGACTGGTGTGTCCAATGATGAGAAAAGGTATTTAAGGTGGTCAATTGCAAGTTGTGCTTCCCTTTGACTCTCCTCTGAAGAGTGACAACATGGAATCCTCAAAGCAACTCTCAAAAGATCTGAAAACAAAGATTGTTCAGTATCATGGTTTAGGGGAAGGCTACAAAAAGCTAGCTCAGAGGTTTAAACGGTCAGTTTCAACTGTAAGGAATGTAATCAGGAAATGGCAGGCCACAGGCACAGTTGCTGTTAAAAGCTTGGTCTGGTAGGCCAAGAAAAATACAGGAGCGGCATATGTGCAAGATTGTGAGAATGGTTACAGACAACCCACAGATCACCTCCAAAGACCTGCAAGAACATCTTACTGCAGATGGTGTATCTGTACATAGTTCTACAATTCAGCACAATTTGCACAAAGAACATCTGTATGGCAGGGTGATGAGAAAGAAGCCCTTTCTGCACTCACGCCATAAACAGTCGCTTGTTGTATGCAAATGCTCATTTAGACAAGCCAGATTCATTTTGGAACAAAGTGCTTTGGACTGATGATACAAAAATGTAGTTATTTGGTCATAACAAAAAGCGCTTTGCATGGCTGAAGAAGAACACCGCATTCCAAGAAAAACACCTGCTACCTACTGTCAAATTTGGAGGTTCCATCATGCTGTAGGGCTTTGTGGCTAGTTCAGGGACTGTGGCCCTTGTTAAAGTCGAGGGTCCGATGAATTCAACCCAATATCAACAAATTCTTCAGAATAATGTTCAAGCATCAGTCACAAAGTTGAAGTTACGCAGGGGTTGGATATTCCAACAAGACAATGACCCAAAACAAAGGAGAAGTACAATGTTCTGGAATGACCGTCACAGTCCCCTGACTTGAATATCATTGAAAAATCTATGGGATGATTTGAAGCAGGCTGTCCATGCTTGGTAGCCATTAAATGTAACTGAACTGGAGAGATTTTGTATGGAAGAATGGTCAAAAATACCTCCATCCAGAATCCAGACACTCATCAAAGGCTATAGGAGGCGTCTAGAAGCTGTTATATTTGTAAAAAGAGGCTCAACTCTGTTGGGGTGCCCAAATTTACTCACCTGTCTAATTTTGTTATGATGCATATTGCATATTTTCGGTTAATCCAATAAACTTAATGTCACTGCTGAAATACTACTGTTTCCATAAGGCATGTCATATATTAAAAGGAAGCTGCTACTTTGAAAGCTCAGCCAATGATAAACAAAAATCCAAAGAATTAAGAGGGGTTCATTTTTCATATGACTGTAAATGATCAGGAGTAGACAGCTTTTCAGTGATGTTAGAGCAACAGGACCATATATTCAGCACATCCCAGCATAATGGACTATTTACAGAAAAATATGGCAGGAGGGACCAATCTTGAGCTTTTTAGAGGTTTTTCAACTTGTTAAAGCCTGGTTCGCTATTCAATTTTGTATCAGCAACATTTGTTTAAACAGTCAGTTTGGCTCGCATAATTACTTTTTTAAAAGTCTTGGTCATTTTTTGGAAGCCTGCCCCAGCTGAGTGAGAATGTCTGTATGGTCCTGTATGCTCTTTGCTGTTCCGTATGAATGAGGCCCTGTTCTTTCGAAGTGCCAGCTACAATGGATGGCCATAAAGCTGTCCTTTCTCCTTCCAAGAAAAGGGATTTTGTTTATTGTCTGACCTTGTGGACTGAGGAATGCAGTCCACACAACAGAACCCCGGGTGTAATTTATGGCAGGCGCTTAACAGTGAGAGGCCTGCCGTTGTATCTAATTGCTGCGAGTTACCTTCATGCCAAATCCTCACAGTATTAGGAGCTGACAGGTTGCCACCAGCACAGATACCAAGCGCCATTGTGTGCCATTTTTAAAAGGCTTTCATCTTAGCCAGTCAAACCAATTGACTGAGTTTTTATGTGGCTATTAGTAATGCCACTTGTTTACAGGCAGTTATTAGAAAGTGTTGATTGCCTGCATTTAAAACTGCAAAACCACACCTGTGGTCAAATCGTGGGATGAATTAAATTAAATCTTTGTTAAAAAAAAAAAAATGCAGCTCATCCTCCGCTGCTCTGTACAAAGTGAGCGGCTTTCAAAGTGAACAACTTTGGTCAAACAGCTGAAATGTCCCAGGAACTTCATTTTCTAATAAAAGGGGCATCCTCAGATTGTAGTATTTTGTAGCCAGCACAGAATATCCCAAGAGTCCTGCTGTGCTTGGTGAGGACCTGATTTTGGAGTGGAGGTACCACACCCATAAGTAAGAGAGTCATCTAAGACAAAAACAACGACAACCTTCATTTTATATAGCTTCTTTCACACCATCCCAAAACTCAGAATATGAAGGAAGAGGCCCATATACGACAAATAAAGTTTCAACAATGAATAAAAATGTAAGAGTGGGTTTCATAGCAGCAGGATGAAACAAAGTACAATATAAACAAAGCAGCAGACACTAGTGCCACTCTGTTAAATCACCCTGTCTATGAGGTGGGCTGGCTGATCCACTCCCATCCCCTCCAGCACTCTTCTGTATCACTTCCTAGAGTTCTGTCACCTTTTTTCTGGTCTAACACTCGACAAACCCAATCCTCCTAACTCTAGGTCTGCAGTGGTTCTACTTCCCTTTCTAGAGTCACTTCATTTTTCTTCCAGAAATTACCTTTAGGTCAGGAATGGACAAAAAATTGGAGCAGAAGGTCTACCTAGTTTCTCATGGGGCCCATGCATCTACTATTGGTGCATAATTCAATGGCAGAGATGAACATGAGGAAACAGATTGGGCCCATACCAATTTATCTGAGACTATCCACCCCCCATTTCTGTCCTTCCCTTCTTTTCCTGTATTGTTCCAGCAGACAGTCCTTACTTAGGATCAACTGGACATTCATTTGTGAAGATGGGATCAAACTGCCTTATGCTTTGCTGACCACATTAACTAAAGGGAAAAAAAACTGGAAGGAAGCAACAATGCTGAGGTGGAAATTCTGGGGTCAGTCAAGATGTAGTATAGTGTCTAAATATTCTGGAAATAGTGTTGAGTTAGATATGTCTCAGTGGGAAGCCTGGTACAATTCCTTATTGTCAATTCTATTCCCATTAGCCATTTTTGAAGCAGGTGGCATTACAGTGTTCCTTACCAGGAAGTAGATGTTTTTAAAATAAGGCAGAAATAAGGCAGACGTCTCTGTAAGAGCTCGGCATCACTTGCTATGCTATGTTTTTAATGAATATTAGTAAAGGTCTTTAGTTTAATTAAGGTCACCTATCTGTTGGCCTACTTGGAGAACAGTAATGTAGGACAAGGAGGATCCTGCAGTAATGAGATGGGTACAATCTACACATACACAAAATGCTGATAGGAAACGGTCTGATCAGCCAGCAATTACTGTATTTTATATTCATTGACTACAGCATCACAATGCAGTTTATGCAGCACTTACAGCTGCACCTCAGATGAGCAAGACAACCACTCAAGTCATGAGAAAAAGCATGGACACACCATGATTTTTTTTTTCTTTTCAATATATGAACATACTAGGATCTTCATTTAAACGGTGTCTTCAGATAAAGGTGATATAATTAGGAAGAAAAACAATGGGAATGTGGCTTTGCAATAATTTATTCAATGAAAAATTAACAGATTTGTCATTTCCATCTGTGAAAAAAGATAAGTCCACACTTGGCTGTAATTGGTGTTTCTCACTTTTGTAGAAACCACCTTAAATAAGTGTTTCTTGTAATTGTCTACCATCTCTGACATTGTCTGGAAGAAAGCTTTTCCAAGTCCTCCATGCAGAATTCTTTTCAGCTATGTGATATTTGAAGGGTGTTTTGCATATACAGACTGTTTCAAATCCCCCTGCAGCATCACTAAAGGTTTCAGATCTGAGCTTTGACTTGGCCATTGCATAACCCTCCATTTCTTTCTTTTCAGCCGTTCCTTGTTGGATAAACTAGTATGTTTAGGATCATTGAAATGTTGCAAGATCCACTTTCTACCGAACTTCATTCTGACAGATTGTTTCACATTATCCTCAAGCAACTCCTGGTTCAATGAAGAATTCATAGTGATTTTGTTTGATGGTGAGCTGCCCAGGTACTGAAGCAGCAAAAGACACTTTTTTTCTTTACAAGTTGGTATCCGGTTCTTCTGATCAAAAGATCTTTGGTTTTCACCAAACATGTCTTCTGGTATTACAGATGAATAACTCAGTCTTTGCAACACATGTCCAGAATGCATTTTCCTGACATCCTGGTCTTTTTAAAGGTGCTCACAGGCGAGCTTTAGTCTTACCCTGTTACTCTTTATGAACATTAATGATTTCCTCCTGGTGCACATCCCATTTAGATTTAATTTCTGCTGCCTCTTTCTATTGGTAGACTCATGCACTTTGACATTATCAATGGTAACAGCTCCTTGTAGGCCCTCTGATAAAATGCCGGGTTTTGTAGAGACAAATCTTGCACTCTGATCTCAAGCTGAATTTGCTGAGGAAGCCTTGCCTGGACAAGCTGTTTGAAATCTTCTTCACTTGTAGATGATCTTCCGGACAGTGAAATGATTGATTTCCAGTTGTTTGGGGATATTTTTTAAATCCTTTCCCAGATTCATAAGCATTAACAATCTCCTTTCTGAAGGCCTTAGAGTACTCTTTTGATCTAGGCATTGTGATAACACACACTTCAACAACAAAGAGAAAACCAAAGTAAATGTCTGAGGTTTAAATAAGACAGGTTCCTCCAAGACCCTCTGTAATGATGTTCTAACCATGTGCAGCAGATTTGGTGCACCTGATTCTAATTGTAGTTATTTGCGGTGATGATAAATGTAAGGGTTTACTTGCTGTTTCCACATGTGAAATGTTTACTTAAATTGTACAGTGGGCTTCAAAATATAAATGTGGCATGATTTTGGTTATTTTATATCACCTGTGTCTCTAGATACTGTCCATCCATCCATTATCCAACCCGCTATATCCTAACTACAGGGTCACGAGGGTCTGCTGGAGCCAATCCCAGCCAACACAGGGTGCAAGGCAGGAAACAAACCCTGGGCAGGGCGACCAGCCCACCGCAGGGCACGCACACACACACACACACACACACACACCACCAAACCCCCACTAGGGACAATTTAGAATCGCCAATGCACCTAACTTGCCTGTCTTTGGACTGTGGGAGGAAACCCTCGCAGACACAGGGAGAACATGCAAACTCCATGCAGGGAGGACCCGGGAAGTGAACCCGGGTCTCCTAACTGCGAGGCAGCAGCGCTACCCACTGCGCCACCATGCCAATGATACTGTTTAAATGAGAATCAAATCTTAATATGTCCACATATGTTAAAAAAGAAAATACACTTCAAGGGGATGTTATTACTTTTCACGTGATTGCACTTGTGGGTTGGGTGAAAATACAGTAACATAACCGTCAGAAAGGAACTAATAAAATGGACTGATCTGAATATATCTGAAGTAGATGGAAAGTAGTGGATAAACTGCAGTAAAGTCCATATTAGCATGAAAGGTGTGTCCTAAAATTAAGAAACACAGGTGTCACCTTCTAACTGGCAGTGTTTTTTGTTTTAAAAAGAGAATCTGAAATGAGCCTCTTTATCCCAAGGTTTTCATTCTGAACAATTTGTAAAGTAAAAAACAAAAAAATTGCACAAAACAGATTACCACCTTTTTGTACTTTTTATTGCCTCCCATGTGACAAAACTTAAATATCACTTTGGCTTCTTAACAGCGTAAAGCCACTGTTCCTACACTGTTTAATATGCAAGGCACTATATAAAATAAAAGACTTTGTTTATACACCATTCTGCACCATTAGCATAGTCTGAGAAAGCTCTTATATAGCAGCTAGACCATTAAGAGACCACGATGGGTGCAAAAGTCACTAGATTGTTGAAAAATGCTTTTTATACTCTGGTGTAGGATAGAAGAAAGCAGATACTTGAAATCTTCCTACAAAATATTTATAAGCTTATTCATTGTGACCTTTACCAAGGTTTTTAAAATTATTTTTATTCATGAGAATTTGGGACATAAGATTGATATTCACTACAGGCAAATAGTACTGTGCAGAACAGGTCATAACACAACAGCAGCCAGGTTCACTAGGGAGTGCCTGGAACGCTCCTGTCACATTAGCCCACTGTAATTCCATTCAGTATGAACCGCCACCTCCTTCATTATGTCTTCCTTCCCAAGAAGATGTGAGACCCGTGTCAGCCTGTGCTGGTTTCTGTGTGTTTAAGGTTGGCCACTTTGCATATCGTGATAGTGTATGTGAGTGATGAAGTGGATCGCCGTCTCTGTTTACCGGTTGAAATGAGGGAGCACTTTTCAGGCAAACCAGTTGCTAAGCTACCAAGTGACAGTCCGCACTGGAGTTTGATTGCTACTTCATCATCCTCGCTCAACTCTCTATACTTGTGATAGATTGACAGCGGTATTTGCATATTTTTATTCCTTGCTTTGCATGTTGTATCCATGAAAAAAGGTCTGTAAGAAGAAGAAGAAGAGGAGAAAAAAAGCTCCACCAAATGGAGGATTCTGTTGTAGGTACAGTATTTATGTGAATTTATGCTGCATTTAGGTTAAATGACAAAGAAAAAGTGTTATCTGCTACCAAGTGTTATCAGAAGCAGCTGTTTCGTTTAACTTGTCATGCAGTCCAGTAATGCAGTATGTTTATAAAGATAAGTGTGAACCCCTTTGATTGATAAGTGGCACGTTTGCAGAGGCACATTCTCTGGTTATTTGGTGGCTCTGGATATGTCCAGTTACACACGAATGTGTGCTTATAGTTGAGTGGGTTCTGCTGAGGACAGTTCTACCATCTGGGGTGTTCTTCAGCTTGTTGCTACCAAAACAATGCAATTCCTTTAAATGGATATGTAAAATTGTCTCTTATTTCCACTGTTCTGTATTTGCAAAATTGCGTAATGGAATATCATCCCATCAAAAAGGTCTAGGCTGTAGGCTCTTGGAGGCCTCAAGACCTCCAATGAGTACTTCGGTGCCACCACATCCTACAAAAAAGAACTAACATCTCTAGAAGCTGTGCTAAGTGTACCCCGAAACTAAAGTGCATGTCCTACTCTGACAGGTTAAGGGAGCTAAATATGTTTTGTTTCAAACTGAGAAGTCTGTGGGGAGGTCCAGCCCATGTCTTGAAAATTCTCAAAAAACGTGCAGAATTTGCCCAGTAAAATAGTGAATCATGTGATGGAAATGAAGAGGGCATGCAGGACAGAAAACAGCACACTGCTTGTCATGAAATGTAATTGAGTCTGAAACAAAGTACAGAGTCATGTTTGACAACACTTAAAATGTATCTGGTGGAGATCTTGTGATGACTTATGAGACTGATTGACTAAACCATACCCTCTCAAACTGTTTAACATATTTTGGAAGTGTTTGCTTTTACATGTAATGATTCATTTTGCCTGGATAAATACCACTGCTATTCTCATCTGCATATTTCATATTGTTTTAACAGCTTGACCTTTGATATGCTTTAACATCTTTCCTATAACCGTTCACACCGTAACATATTTGCAAACAACAGATATGTATCTGTACTCAACAAGCACAGATCAGTTCATTTACCCCTCGTGTCATTGTGCATTTTGTTCATTTTAATTCTGTTGTCACCCAGCCCATAACCCATAACTTAGACATAGTTCTCACGTACGGTAAGACAGATCAAGTTGCAAAAAAGATCACTAGGCCTATTAGCTGTGCTTGATTGATGGCAAATTAGTCTTCTTGTTTTTATTTTATTGATATTTTTCTTTTTGTGATGTTTGGAAATGTTTTTGTTTAATCAGGTTTTGTTGAGGTCCACAGAAAGTTTTCTGTTTGCACTGACGCACATTGCATTGATGACCTGGTGTTTACGTATCAGGCTCAAGTGCTACAATATGTCCCATGAGCTGGACCCTTCATAATCATGATGCATTTGTCTCTGACTGTCGCCATTAAGAGTGTCAGTGTAAACAGAAGCATTTCTGCAAAAGTCAGGGACTTTTTTTTTTAAGCATTTCCATTATCATTATTTGCACCGAGGTGTACACCAGGAGTCATTGCAGTAGCAATTAAGGCTGCTGATCCGAGTGTTAATTTGTGGATTGTACTCTTACATTTATAAATGTACTTTCCTGCTTTTGGTATTTACTCGCCTCCACTGGTACCCACATTTTAAACTGAATCTTACGTACCAACTCTCCTGATCCCATTCCCTATCAGTTCATGTGTATGTGTGTAGGGCCTTCAAAGACTGTTCATGTATGTCATGTTTTGAGGGAACTGTATTTTTGTATTGTATACATCATTGTAAGGAAAGAAGGAAGGAAGGAAAGCGAACCTTATTTAACCCCAGAGGGAAATTTGTCAGAAAACAAAATTGCATTTATTTGATTTCCATTGGCTCCTGTAAGTGACATATCACATTAAATCTTTTCATAATAAAAACTGATGGAAAGTAAAGCAAGTTCAGAAACAGAAAGAAAAACAGACCAAACACTGAACATCCATAGAAAGCTGCTGCCTTCTGATTTAAATAAGGACTGAGTGATAGTGAAAGAATGGAAGGATATTTACACAAATTAAATTCTGGCCTTTTTCGCAACACCATGTAAACTTTCCTGTAAAGCCTTGCCACGTGTGTTGTGTTTAATGCATTGGGTGTCAATGGGTACTACGTGTTGCAGTTTTAGCCACAGTGTTAAGGATGCCTCCCCCATTTTGCCATTCCACATCTGAAATAGCGCTAATCCGATGAAAGTACCCCTCTTTCCCACGATTCTTGCGAACTTCCATCAGGGATGACTTTACTTTAGGCAGGCAATATACAATTTAAAGAGTTTGTAATTTTCTTGTGAATTATTACATATGCATTATTTTCACTTTTACTTTAAAAACTTTTGTAAAAATCATACTTGTAACCACGCATGGGGCCGGAAATAAAGGACATCTCTTTGTTGCCAGAGACGCTGCTCGGGTTGTGAAGGAGGGGTTTGGCTAAATGCAGCAAAGGATATGTGTCTGGATCATTTGCTGTCTTTTTGCTGCTTGCGAGCTGCCTCTTCTGCCTTTCGCATGTCGTCGTTTTAAGAGCTGGGAGCACATGATGCTTGTCTGCAAAATGTAATCCAACAACTGTTAGGTTTGGTGTCTGTGAACTTCTTTTAAATGGTGGCTCACTGCGTAGTCTCGCGTGACAGTGTAAAAACAATAGTTGTCCTATATTTCTGGCCCCGGGCGTGGTTAAATTCTATTTTGTGCAGGACGTATAATGCTGCTCCCATTGTCCCGTTTGCGAGAAGGGCAGCGCAACGATATTTTTTTTCTTTATATATAGAGAGAAGAGAGATGTGATGTTAGAATAATTCATTCTGTCCTCAAAGCAAATAGTATACTTTCCTTCTAATGTACTTTAAGGCTAATTTTCAACAATAGGAAATCAACTGGTTTTAACTGTGATCATATTGCTTGATTTGTAACTTGAAAAGCTTGAAATAAAACTTAGAAACTACAATTGCAGAGTCACTAAACTTCCAAGCCTGCAGTATAAATCCTCAGTCTTTGTTGTGTTTTGTAATCACTATGATCCGCTTCCCAGTGCTTATTGTGTACATGTATGATATTTAGAGTGCGGCTCCAGTAATATTGTGCTTTGCTTTACAATTATTTGTATACTACTAGCAGCACCCAGCACTGCCCGGGTAGTAATTCTGAGGAAGAGCTATCAAACGTTTTATAAATGGTATTTCTTAAAGTGTACCCTCCCAGAGACAACTTAAATTCATTTAATTTACTTCACGGCTCTAAATCCAGAAAAAGGCGCTGTCCTTAAAACTCACTGTGGTAAAAAGGAACCCCAAAATGTACCCCAGGGTCAATATTTTGGGGTCCAAAGTAGCCTGTCAAAATGGGATATATGTAAAAATTTGTCGAGATTGAACCAACAAGGGTGTGGAATTGTATAAAGAATAAACACACACACCCCTCTTTACATTAAGCTTTACAGTATAGGATTAGTTTTATTCATGGTGTAGGCATTAAGCTACATTGTGTATCTGAGTATTCCATCTTCCACCTCCACATAAACATCTGTCCGTCAAAAATCAGCTTTCAAAGGCCACTAGTATTTGGACCCATTCTGCATTCGAGAAAATGTGAGTTTGCAATGAAGTTGTGCTTTCCATCCATTCATCGTGAAGCTCATGACACAACATTCACACGCCTGCAGGAGAATAACCGGACAGCATCAGTTACAAGGCAGGAATTGTGCCAATCCAACACAGAGACAATTTAGGTCAGTTAACCTACAACACACAGCTTTGAGGATGTAGGAGGAAAACCAGAGTGCCTGGTTATACTGATATAACTAGCAGGGTGCAGCGGCAATTTTTTGTGAATCGATATTGAAGGATGCAGCTCACCATCCCACCACATATCACTACACAGAAAACTCCTTACTTTTGTAGAAGGTGAAAAGACAGCCGAGCGTGTGTTTTCAGTTTGACAGATCTCCACCGGTTGGAGAGAACAGTGGATTGCAAAGGAATGCTGTTGATTCCATGTCCAGCTTCAATATTTTCTCTTGTCACTTGCTTTTTTCTTACACAAGTGTCATGATTTAGAGCTTAACTCTAATCTACTGCAACTTGGTAAAGCCAAATGCTCCACACTAGACCAGCAGGTAATTGTATTTATAAGTGTGCACTTGCAACGTACTGTGGCTCAGAAATAATTGGATTGAGGGCCATGCCTAACTTCATCAGCTAAGTGGCTTGCTTACCGTACTTCAGGTTGCTGTAATGTGGAATTTCATACCAGCAAGAATTATAACAATATGCACGTAAAATACCCTGTATTGGGAGGAGATTATTTTGAAAAATACAGAAAAACACCCGTTCAAGGTAGTTCCTGTAATTATACAAAGATTTATTGCGAAGTTCCCATGTAAATATCTTGTCTTTCTCATAGCACAGCGTATGTGGGAACTGCTTGTACTTTTCTAAAGACTTTTCTACAAATCATTCTGTAAATTTCACAGTAGCTCCGGATTATGACCTTGAGCATATAAACTGGCATTCAAAAGTTTGGAATTGCCCCAAGGTTTTTTTTTTTTTTTTTTTTTTTGATAGAAATTGATAACTTTTTTTAACAAGCTGCATTCAAATTGATGTACAATTATACTAATGTTGGACATGGCTACTACTGATTAAAATAGCAGATTTCTAATTTATTATTCATCTATGACTGCAAAGCCATAACTTAAGTGTCCTAATGGTAAACTCTCTTAGCTCATCCTTAATAAATTATATTGAACTTGTAATTGGTTATTAGAGAAACCTTTGTGTTAGAACAGTTAAAGCCTGATATTCTGTTCAATAAAGCGAAGAAATGGTCTTTCCTTGTTTTCCTTGCAAGACACTGGCATTCCTGAAATTCAGTCCTGGGTTCAGAAATGGCTCAAATGAAACATCTTTCTCAAGACGCAGGTCAATCTGTTATTGTTTTGTAAAATGAAGGCTATCCTCTGTAACAGAATTCTAAGAAACTATAGATTTCACACAAAGGTCTATGTTCCTGTCCTAAGAGAAGATGGCAAAGTGGATCTAACCGTGGAAAAATCTGGGGAAGGCCCAGATGCACAACCACATAAGTGGATAAGGATATTAGAGTATTTAGTTTTGAGAAGCAAACGGCTTGCAAGTCCTCAGTTGGCTTCTTTCTTAAATACACACCCAATACCAGGGTCATCTGCAACTGATTAAAGGCTTTTTAGAGATAGTCTCAAAGGAAAAGCCACATCTTAACTGGCATATAAAACGAAAAGGTTAAAATGGGCAAATGGGGTGGGACACAGACATTGGGTGGTGGTTGACTGTAAAAAGTGTATTCTGGCCAGCATCCCTGCCCTCTTTTCATAATCACTTTCTAATTGTAAAGTCCTAGAGGTCTTTGTCACCATTAGTCACCCTAAGTGTTTCATGAATACTGGGCAGGTCCAGTTGGATTACCCAGCCTCGCTCCCTCCTAAAGATACAACTGTACAAGTAACTGGCAGAAATTGTGTCCGGCTTGAAGGGCAGTCTCTACTAAAAAGCTTTTAGCAGTATGTCTATTGTTCTTCTGCTTATTTAAATCTGAATTCTTTTAGTTTACATGTTTTAAAGTTAACTAAGAAAACCAACAGCAGGTCCATTCAGTGTGAGAAGGTGCCTGGAGATGTCCTAGGTGTGCTGGATGCTGGCTGTGGCTTATACTGGCATGTCTGTTTCATGTTCCTGGGTTATACATAATGCAGAGCCAAGCGAGGGGTCTACAGCTCACAGGAAATGTGCTTGACACGACACAGTTCCAGTGCAGCCTTCAATCTATTGTACTTATGTGGAGTGTCATGATTTCCCCGAAGCCAGCTATAAAGATGGGGCATTTTCTAGCAGGGTGGGGCCTGATCCATAAACGGAAGATATATAGCCGCCGAGAGAACTCATTTTGAGTAAAGTGGGCCTCCTGTCCCCAGGGATGTCCATCATGCTGTATGAACACCATCTGTTCAGTATTATGCTCTCAGTTGCCAGGCTACCTGCTCTACGCCGTCACACTTCACTGCTTAGGCTCAGCCTCAGACACATTATCCAGGAGGAAGAGGAGAGAAAAAAAACAACATTGGTCATGATTAAGCCATCTGCTGGGAAAAGGCCAAAATTAGAGGTGGCATGGCAGAGTGCTGCTGCCATCTGCTGGCTGCCAGCGTGAGCTGAACCCCGAAAGCATCTGAGATAACCAGAAGTGCTTTCCTGATGTGCTTGCTGTAGTGAAAGGCAGCTTATGTCTGAGCTGTGTGCCTCATGGAATGGTACAAAGAGTACACACGGACATCCTGAGCGCTTCCTCGTTGTTGTACTCATAATTCATGGGGCATGCTTTGTGGCTGAGCATTCAACAGTTGGCAGGGGCTGAAATAACTGCCTTTGCTCCATTAATGCTTTCTTTTTTTGTGTGTGTTTGGTGAAAGACTCTTTAAAAGCACGATGCTGACTAATCATTTAGTCAAACCTGATCTGGTTTTCTTTAACAGTACAAACTATTGCATACATACATTTATATATTTGGTTTTTTTTTTTCTCCAGGGAATTAATAAAGTTTAATAGTAGTAATTACATTTCTATAGTGCTTTTCTCACCACTAAAAATGCTTTTCACAGTGAGTGGGGAGCCACTTCAACGACCACCAATGTGTAGTTTCCACCTGAATAATGCAACGGCAGCCATTTTTGCACCAGTAAACTTGCCACACATCAGCTGCTAGGTGGTGAAGTGCCAAATGAGAGAGAGACACACAATTAGACAGGGGGATGATTAGGGGGCCAGAATGACCTGGCCATGGGGGGGCAATTTAGCCAGAACATTATGATACACCCTACTGTTTACGATGGATACCCAGGAATCTTTTATGACCACAGAAAGTCATTTCATCTGAATGATGGGGCCATTTTTTCAGCCCAGTGTCCCAATCACTGCATTGGGTAACTGGCATCTGCATTCAGACCACAGGGTAAGTGCCCCCTGCTGACCTCAGCAACAACTTTTCCATCAGCAGCCCCATCTTTTTCTAGATGGTGGTCTATCCTTGTACTGGCCGGGAACAAACATGCTTAGATTCAGATGGGTGACCTCTTCTGAAGTACATGTGGTATCATTTATCTAATCTATGGTGACTTTTAATTTTAAACCCCAAAGCACTTTGCACATTAGGTAGTGGTAGGGATCATGCCTGTGGCTTTGTGCTCTACAGTCCAGCTCCTTAGCCACTAAGCCACACTGCATGTCTGATATTAAGGTACCCTGAATCGGGAGGACCCAAGTTACACCGGTGAGCATGGCATAGATGTAATCAACATGTCACAAGGACATTATGGGGTTGAAGAGCACAATGCAGGCAACCAGGGAGCAGAACTGGCTTAATGCTGTGTATTAAGAATCTTGGGCAACTAAAACCACAGTTGGGCAGCTTCCCATCAACCATTAAATATGATTGTTTTGAAGCGGGGTACAGCACCAGAGAACTTCCTGAGCCCACACAAAAATTTTTATGTCTTGGCAGTTGATTGCAAATGAATAGCTGTTAGTGACTGGGTTACTTTAAAAAAAAAAATTAAAAAATGCAGGCAAGCAAAGTACCTTCTGTGTCTCAGACTGTTTAAGACGACTCTCTCTTCAGTCACCATAGAAAGGTTAGTAATACTGAAAGGAACGCCATTTTCTTTTGTAAAGGTGGCCTTTTGACAGCACATCGATGAATCCAGTCAGCATGGCGTCATTTGCATGGTGTGTGTATTTACTGAATGAGGGAGTGACTGCTTAGGAGTCGTGCTAAGCTCCCTGGTACACGTTTGTTAGCGTGCATGACTGCAGCTCCCAGGACAGCCTCTTCTCAAAGAGTGATGTGTTTGTAGAGTAATGGGCTGTCTCCAGAGTGGTTCTCTGGCCCTGTGATTCCTTAAGAAGGCAGTCAGAATAGCACAGTCTGTGAATCCACTCATTCCTGAAACAAACGACTCAAATGAGCAACAGGTAAAATGAATGAAATGAGTGTGCCATGAGTAAGACAGGCAGCATGAGGCATAACTGTGTGACAAAATGTTCTGAGCTCTGTGAGGCCAAGTCCAAGGACATGGCGTGTGTACTCCAGTTACCTGGGGAAAAGGAGATGAATGAACTGGATGATGTGATGAAGAAGTAAACAGCTGCAAATGGACAGTTCTCGGATTTTTAAATCAAATGAGGTTTTGCATGCTAAAATGGGAATAACTTATCACTTTATTATAAATGTGTGATCTTCCAGGGTACAAATAGAATTAGAACTGTCATCCAAAAACTTCAGGACATGTTTTTGTTGTATAGATATGCTAAATATTGTATCTGTGCGTGTGTATAAACTATACCATTCTCGGTCACAATTAATCCAAATTAGGGTTGTCGGATGCCGGAAGCACTGGCAGCAAGGCAGGAAATGTCCCTGGCTGGGGTGCCAATGTATTCCCGGGCTCATTTATATACACACACAGCCTGACTCACAGATTTCTTTGTTCTTTCACATTTTCAGTCACAGGTTTAACCTCCCGCTTTTCCCATGGTTATTACATAGTTTCTGGACCTCAGGACTTTGTTGCAAGCTGGCCAGGTCAGTTCCCACCTGTGGCTTACTTTATGACCCTGGCTAAATCAGTTAATGTTCCAATGTTTCTGCTAAATCTGGGCATGTAAAGTGTTTTTAACATGGAAAGGGTTCTGTATAAATAAATGCAAATATAAATGTGAAGAGCACAAGAGAAATGATGGGGGTTTGGCTGCAAGGTGGGAAAACCCTTTTTTGCAAGCTTTGAATGAAGAGTCCTGAAGAAGGTCTGCAGCCACAGTCTCAGTCCATGGATGTGAGGTCCAGACTTGAGATGGCGAACTTATATCCACCAGAGGAAGCAAGGGGCCAAGGTTAAGGCAGAGGCAAGACATGGTTAGTCACCCTCATCCAGTTCAGAACTTCTATCTGAAGTAAAACTGAGAGGTACATGACTTTCTGAACACCCCCAGAAACTGTCCCAAGTGTGACCTTTAACTGGGACCCTATAAATCCTGAAGAATCATCACAATTCAAGCATGTATATTAAACCACAAGATGTCCCATACTAGAGAACACAGTTTAAGCACGTTAAAGAGATAACAGGGGGCGTACAGGAACAAAGACAGATTTTGTTTATCATGGGATACAGCAAACCTCCAAGTGGTCTTAACTTTATACAAAAACACACATGCAATCCTAGCTAGAACACCTGAGTGTGGCTGTGGGGGTAAATAGAGACTGCAATGGATTGACACACTGCCCAGTGTTGGCTCCTACCTTGCACCCAACCCTAGCTCCTCAAGACGAGGCAAGCATCTGTTGGCATGGAGCCCATGTTAAATAGGGGTGCAAAATATAGGCACAGATCAAGCACTTTTTACATACCATACAGCAGAGACTACATGGGTGGCAATGCGAGTGGGCCCTAGAAGAAGTGGCATTGCTTACTGTCCAGCAGCTGAGCTCATCTGTCACAAATACTGTAAGACACTTGATAGCGTGTTGAAGAGCACAGGCCATACACGGTGGGTGGACCACACAAACACTGTTAAGGAGCAGTGCTTGTGCCACACACACACGTGTCCATAAAATGCATTCCTCAGGTATTCAAAGTGTCGGTAATAGTTTTACAGAGCCTTGCACAGAATCCATTGCTTCTGGTACCTCATATTCCCAATCCTGCAGTGCTAGTCATCCATGCTGCTAAACACAGATAAGTAAGACCTCTTTGGACCATTTTCTTAACAAGTCTTTGCTACTACATTGTCCATCTAATACCACTATCTAAGAATTTCACTGTGTCATAATAAACACGAGCTCAAGTATAATGAGCTGTGTACTATGTGCCACCACATTAAATGGTCTTGTGTCTTTACTCATGGCCGTTCAGCTCAAGTGGTCTTTGGTGAACAGTTTGTGGTACCTGTGTGAATGCTGACACATTCTTCTTTGCTTCCCGGTATTCAGAGTTTGGTTTATTTTTTGAATACACCACATCTCTGAATGATGAAGATCGACTCCATCTTATACAATAATGTAGAATGAGCAGGTGATGAAGCTCCTGCCAAGCTGGGTGCTGATGTTTTCACCCCCGTGGCAGGTCTGCCTTGTGCTTGAGTAAAATGCAAAAGAAGCTGGCGTTTTTTTTTGTTTTTTTTTGTTATGCTGTAAAGAAATGTCATTCTGATTTTCATTGTGAGGCTGTATTAAGTAAAAAATATAATAATGTTTTTCAATTCAGAACCTGACACAACTCATCTTTCATTTGTAGGGATGCATGTTTTAAGCCCCAGTCACCTGTGATATTCATGTGACCTGAAGAGCAGCGTCATATTACCTCTCACAACTTGAAGTTCTGCAGGTCCAAACATCTTACTCTGAGACATCTGGCCTGAGATCGGATCAGCTATACTTTCTGTCAGTAGACACTCTAGTCCAGTGGCCTACGATATCTCTGACCTCCGCACCACAGGACCCAACACACATTTATGTTTTACACGCTTGTCAGTACAGTTTCTTCCTTCAGTATGGCAGACAGGGTGAACGCTAACAGAGGAAACTATAAAGCACCTGAATTTTGCAAAACAGAAACAGCCTTCAATTTGTCGGCCTTCATTCTGGTGACTGAGCCCAGGGCCTTAAAGCAGGAGTCTGTTACCATAGAGACTGTCGAGCGCCTTCTAGTGCAGCCCCTCCATTACTTGAAAATATGGAAAATAATTAGATCAACCAGATGCTTATTTTTTTTTCTCCCCCATTTCTGTCTCCCTTGATTTCAGATGTTTCTAGCAGGGAGCACTTGGAGGAGAATGTGTCACACAGTCAGAATAGCTGAGGCTTGAGAAAAAATACAGATGCAGGCATATAATCCAATGCGTCGTAAGGTGTTTGAGTCCACAGAAACGTGACAAATCACGAGACTTTGAGTAACAGTGAAAACCGTGAGCAGGCCACTCACTTGGGGGAATTTACATTTAATCTGCGTAACCTTGCAATGCAATTTGGCCTCTAAAAACCACACCTAATAACTCTTTCTTTCTTTTTCTTTCGTGAATGACTGCCAGCCTTGTACACATTGGACATGCTGCTTCTTTGGAGGCAGAGCTAGATGAGCTAATGCTACCACTAACACTTAAGGTTTAAAGCTACCTGCTGCAGCAATTTCCTTCTTCCACCAACACAGCGTCCATGGTAATTTGTGTTCTCTCAAGAGCCTGCGGACAAAAGCTAAGGAAGCCCAATGTGGTGGTGTTATAAACAAAACATTATCAAGTAATGTTTGTGGGAAATGATGCATTTAAATGAATGACTTATGAAGATCAGTTGCACATAACTGCATAAATGCTCACAACGTACAGCACAAGGAAGCAAATGTGTGACTAATATATACTGTACATCTGGAGACAAACATGGGTGAATTTTGCGTAAAACTGGTTGGGAACAATTAGACAAGTCACTGAGTGTCACATTTCTAAACCAATCCAAAGCCTCAAGAAGGGGGTGCACAAAGTAAGGGTAGCGATTTTGAACTGCAGAGAGCAACATGTTCACATATGTTTTCACAAAGGTGTGCAGCATCCTGTAAAGTGCAAAATTGCCATTTAGAGTGGTACGGTTATTCTTTGTCTGTACCATCTAAATGTTGAAATAAATCTGTGCAGTGAAAAGGGACAAGAATGTTGACTTGCATATGCTAAAGATATGGTGATAAAATTGGTAAGCATAGACTAAACTCAGAGAAGTTTCCTTATCTTAATACCCAACTTACGAGTGTGGCATGACGCTCGCCTGGTCATGTCAAGCTTATCGTGTGATTTTTCTCTTTTGTTTGTACCCTACAGGAACAGCTTCCTCGACAGGCAGCTTCAGTCCAGCCTTCTTTACCGGGTCCTGCCAATGTAGCCCCAGTACCAAGCACGAACCCAGGAGCACCAGGTTACCAGCAGGCTGCTCTCATGAAGCAGATGATAATGGAGCAAGAAAAGCAGCGAGTCCAGTTACACTTGATGGAGCAGCAAAAGCAGCTTCTAAGAGAGCAGCGACAGCAGCAACAGATGCTGGCAGAGCAGGTAAGGGCACAAAACATGCAAACACTCAGGTAGTTCCC
Organism: Polypterus senegalus; assembly: GCF_016835505.1. NCBI lineage: Eukaryota > Metazoa > Chordata > Cladistia > Polypteriformes > Polypteridae > Polypterus > Polypterus senegalus. The sequence continues at coordinate 169,205,276 of NC_053157.1, forward strand.
ACTGTAACGGGGAGACGTCCGCTTCATCTGATGTCTTCTTAATTAGTGATACAGGTGATGAAGCAGGCTGAAATTCTGAAAAAACTCTTATGTTGAAGAAAACTACAGATGGATATGTTAATTGGATTTATTATTAAATACTTGAAACTAAACAATTAGGATAATCAATCAATGTATTTCATTAAATACTCTAAACTTGAATGCGAAACAAAAACTAAAGAGGCTAAATGTAATAAAATTAAGTCAAATAAATTACACAAATAAATAATAATCAGAACTTTAAGAAGAATACAGAAGAGTGAGAATCCTAAACTAGACTGAAAAATGAGCAATCAAAACACATAATATAAATAGACAAAAGGAGTCAAAAGAAAGAAGATTTTAGGCAACTCATTCAATTTGTAGAATTTAAACTACAACTAGGCATTAATAGAAATTATTATTCTTAGAATTGCTAGTAAACAGTACCCAGGTATGAGTTAGATTTCTTTCAATTGACAGTACAATACAGGCTTAGGTGAGATTTCAAATCTAAACACAACTTGGGCATAACCAAGAATTCCTAAATGTGTACCATTTCCTGAGCAGCAGATGTGCCAGGGTGAACTAAGATACCTAATGCCACAGCTCTTAACAAGTCTTGTATAGTCCTCTTCGGGGATTGCAACCATAAACACCAAAAAACTCAAGCATTCTAAACTGAGCTTGACGGCAAACACTCTGCTTGCTCTGAACTTGATTGAAAATGTTCAACAAAAAGGAGCAAAAGGGGTAGGGGAGAAATGCAAAACACCAAAAAATGAAGCCAGGGTGGGGCACAGACACAGTGCCGACAATTAATTAGAGAAATAAAGAGAGTGCCCCTACCAGCTGTTAACATTTACGCCAAGTGCAGGGCAAATCCAATACCAAAGGGTGGACTGATATTCAAAAAAAGCACACAGCCTGGAAGTGGGATAAAGAAGCTCATCTGTCTGATTTGCGCCTAAAGGTTTCTGATGATTCTCCTCATTCTGTTGTGCACTCTGCGACAGTGTCCACTGTGAAAGGTATAGGGGTGGTACATGGAAAAAGTAGCCCAATCTTTGTGTCAGTGTCATTGTGAGTTCTATTAGTAATAAAAGAATAATAAATGTCAGTGTCCACTCTAAAATGTGCTTAATTGTACTAATATTAGAGAATGCTATTAAGGATTTTATTGACCTCTTTAAAGACTTTGTTTTAGACTGTCTCCACCAACAGAACGGCAGAGTTCACCGAACTATAACATGTTCATGAAAACAAACCCCAGCCTGTCTTGAATGGTAATTGTTCCATTGGCTTATGAGGGCTTCTTTCCATGTGACCCACAATGTTGCCATGAAGGGTTTCTTGCTCACAGAACCAGCTGTATGCCACTTTTGACCTCTTGCTGAATTCTGCTGAGCAATCACAGTTTTGTTCCAGGAATCCCTCAAGTGTCAGCCTGAAGGAGTCTGGAATCATACAGCTACCAATAAATGCTGCATGTTTTCTCTCCAAGCAGCACTCAAATAGTGAAACACAACTAGCAAAAGGAAGTCCCACTGGCTTCACCTGACTGTGTTTGCTACTGCCAGCGCCTGGTCGGCTGCTTTCTCATGCACCACTCTGAATTATTTGCAGTCCAGTTTGGTTGGGAGGTTGATGTCTGCTAAAAGCAAGTTTTAATCAAATGCTTGTTTTTGGTACTCGATTCCTAATGCATGCCCGGTGTCCTTTTAAAAACTACTGGATAAACTCCTGGAGTGAAGTCTGGTTTCCTCTGCACTTGGCGCCAGCTGTCTTTGAAGGAATCTTTTCTATTTTAGATGTGGTGCTTATAAAAGCGTAATAACATTTGAGGCGATAAGCTCTTATTGTGTTACCTGTAAAGACATTACCACTAAAAAGACTAATTACCTGCTTAAGCTTTGTCACCAATGGTGCTCTGGACTCCAGGACCCTGAATTGGGTTAAGATGACTGAGAATATTATTTCAGAATTATTCTTTACTTAATATATAAAAACTTCTAAGGCACCATATACAGATATTTATAAATGTATTCAGATGACAGGTAGATAAAAAAAAAAAAACCTTATTTATTTGAGCTTGACACTTTGTCTGACCTACCAGTTTGCCAGATAATTCAGCAGTTGTCCCATGAAAAGTGTCATCCTTCCTGCAGATTGACATTAGAAGCTAATGTTTTCGTTCTTTTTTGTAGCACAATCTAATTTTGCCCAGACTCCTGCTGACGTGTGCTTTTCCAGCATATGTTGCCAGCCAAGTGGGTTTGGTTTGACATCATGAACTTGCTTAATGGATAGGCTTTTGTCTCCAGTGCTGCGATTAAGCAATGTTGAAATGAATTGTGGCATGCTGTTTGTTTTGGCCAAGGGGGGCTAATTCTTCATCCTGAATTATGTTTTATTGGCTCTGTGGCTCCAGTTTTATTTCGTGCAGTGGTCTGGTCCAGACAGTGTTGACTTTCTTTTGTGGTACAGTGCACTGAAAACCTGAAACACTGGCACAGTGGACTGCCATCAGTGCCTTTTTCAGTGGGCATTATAGAATACAAAATAAGGTGGTTGTTTGTTTATGGGTTTTTTTTTAACAAAATGAAAACCGGCTGCACAGTTTAGGGTTATGTCTTTGGTAGAAACCCTCTGAAAAGTAAGACAAAAATGTGGCATTTATTCATTTAAATGTAAAATACTAGAGCGCCTTATAATGTGTGGATTCAGGCACCAGAAGATGACCCCTTCTGTTTGTGTCAAGTCTCCCAGTATGTTGTCAGTTGCCCCAATACAGCCTTGTGCTCTTCCCTGCCTGACGTGCCAGCGAGGATCAGCACAACACTAAACTGCTCTTCTGCTACAGCCACTTCCACTGCCCTGATTAAGAAAAAAACAAAACAGAAACGCAACAACTTGGCGCAGATCTCCAAAAACCTTCTGGTGGGTCCATTTGCATGAATGACCTGTGGAACGCTGCCAGACAAAAATGGATGAGTTCACTCCCTTAGGAGTTTGTTTTTGCTTTTGCTTTATTCATTGGCCCCAAATTTCCTGCTTTCTGATGGGATCAGGAATTAAAAAAAAAAAAAACATGAATACTAAAATATGGCCCTTCAGGTTAGGAAGGAAATCATGGGGGTTGTTTACCTCATTAAGTTGTGAAATTTCTTCATGCATAATAAAGACGTACATTTATTTGACTTTACATCATTTCGCAACTTGAAAGTGGGTGAGATGTGGCCCAGAGGTTGTTTTGCATGATATGAAAAGAATGGAGACTAGAGGAAGAAGAATTTGGGGAGCAATTTTTTGACATTGGTAAACCAAGAAAATGATGATGATGAGTGTTAGTTGGTTTAACTGTAGTGTGGCTTAATTTTACTTTCCAACGTGAGGCTATTCCTGTATCACACTATATCTTCCATGATTGATTGTATATGTGTGCTCGATGGTGTTGTAGTTAAGCTTACAGGGAATGAATGTTAGCAGCATTATGTCTAAGATCCACCACCCCAGATTCAGATGATGTACAGATTTAGTTCTTTATTGGCGTGTGCACAGCTTGCTTCAGGACCCATTGTGCATCTTTTAATGGAATGCTGGGAGTGATGAAGACCGTTCACTGCCATGGTGATTTGGGGACCCAGTGAACTTGAGAGGGCACCTACTCGCAGTAAAGAAGATGACAAAATGCGCCTCACATATTCTGCCTTTTCCTAAGCAGCAGCCGTTACAAGCAGAAAGTGGCGCCTCAGAGTAGTGTGGAGCTAAGTTTGTGTCTTGTACGTTAACGTTTGGAGGTTTATTTTTCTGTAATGGATAGCTAGATTGACTTGCAAGTGACGGTAAAAAGCTAGAATTCTTCATCACACAGCTAACGTGTGCCCTAAGACTGTCCGTGCAATCAGCTGTATTTTACTTAACTTTTGCTGGCATGTGTAAAAGTTGGATTTGATATTCTGGAACTTTTAACTTGGCAGTTTCTCAGGTTAAGAACAGGTATGATGCCTATAACTCCATCTGCAATTATGTGTGCACAAACCCATAAAATTGGTGGCTGAAGCATCCAGACGTCACAATGACTGTATTTACTGAATGACACATTAATTGTGAGGTGTATGCCTTCCAGACACCCCCACTGAAGCAGGAGCTTGTGTAGCACAGCTCCTCTCTGCCACAGGACTGCAGCACTCACCTACAAAAGGATTTAGAGCTGGATGAGCTGAAGCCTTAAGAGCCACGACAAACAGCTGTAAAAGACCTATTATTGATATATTCATCTGTAAACAGTAATCCAAAAGACTAACCGGATGTATGTTGGATCATAAAACAGGCAAGCACAGGCAAAATTATCCAAATCACTAGATAAAAAGAAAAGAATCAAAACCACCAAATCCAAAAGGAAAGAGCAGAACATAAAGTTTTTGGGACGCTCAGAAATGGTGGCTATCACAGAGACACAAAAGGTACACAACACGAAAGCAACACTACAATCCGTTTGCCTCTTTATACCTCCCTGCTCCTCCCAACATGTGACTCCTAAGGAAGTAATGTTGCATAGCAACAGACAACAATAGGAGGGGTCAGGTGTAACTGATAGGCCAAAAGAAGGTCCCTGACAGAGTCATGATGAAAGTTAATCAAAAGATACTCGCGTGATAGACATAGATAAGTCGTGACTATCTCAAAGTATGTGTCTGTTTGAGTGCTTGGTTTGAAAAAATTATCAACTGCCACCCTCACTAGAAAAAGTGGATGAAAGGATGAGATGAGGACACAAATAATGATTTAGAAGATGGAAGCTCCTGTTGAAAGTAAGCAGCACACAATGTCCACTTCACAGCTGTTTTCATGTCAGCAGATGGAGGCCGTGCACTTGGGGAGCGTTTGAAGCAGCCGTGAAAAGGGCAATTCACTCCTCCCATTTGGCCAGATCTGTATTTGGGAATTGTACAATTACACATTTTTCCATCTGCTTAAAGAAAAATGATCCATTCTTTTTGAATTTAGATAAACTATTTTTCAGTTTTTTCTACACAGTTTTATTTTCTCTTGGAATATTTCTGTCATTTAAGTCTGTTTTACAAAAATGTATCTGTTTTGAAAATTATAATAATAGAACAAACCCAGTACTCTACTACTGCTCCTGCTGCTTCCCTCAAGACAGATAACCCCAACTATGACGCTGTGCATTTTGCAGGGAGTCCTGGCAGTCATCTCACTAAGTCTACCAGTCATATCAGTTTCCCACAAGTTCCTTTTAATCCATGCTTTAGAGCTCACTCTAGACGCTTTTACGCATTTTTGGATTCTCTAGAAAGATGGTCATCAATTCAGGAAAGAGTTATAGTGGTGGAACTGCAATTTCAAATTATGCACTAAAAATTTTATATCAGGGTGAGAAACGTAGCAAAGTCCATCTTGTGCTGGTATTATACGCCAGGGCAGTCTTCTAGAAGAAGCTGGAAGGCCCAGAGTAAAAGGGGGAAAGGAAGGCAATGTCCACATAAACCTGAGGCAGCAGTGCCATTTTATCTTCTGAAGTGCTATTTGGAGTCCTTATCTAAAATCCATTTCAGGTACTTCATGATGTTTATCGGCCTCACTGTCTTGATGTGCTGTGAATCCTTGTATATCATCAGTACGGCTCCAACCGAGATGCCTTCCTGTAGTGAAGCTGCCAAAGAGACTTTAGGTCTACTTTTTCTGTACACAACATGGCTCAGTTGAGTTTATTTTCTGTGCCTAAGGATTAAGTTGAACAATCATTTTGGTTGTCTTGAAAAAACGGTCTTTGTTCTGATGTTGAACACTTTAATAATTTTCCCACCGATACCTCGGTAAGTAAGCCACTATGAGTTATCATCTTGAATGTCCGGGGCAAGAAGCAGGAAGCCATTAATAAAAAGTTGCAAGCAAGCCGCTTTAACCATGAGACAGCTCCCCTAAAAATACCCCTGAGCAGTAAGATGAATGACACAAATGGTAAGGGTGCTGCTTTCTTTTGTTTTTTTTTTTTTCTTACTAAAATTCTTTCATTATTATTATGTTTCTGGCAGCTTTCAGTGTGTGCTTGTATAATCCAAGTGATGGTCACAAGAAATGATTTGAGTGTAAAGTTCTTGGTGCCTTTGTGAAGCACATTCTTTCATCTGCAAAAGTGCCATGAAAAGCCTGCATTGAAAATATAAGGACACCTAGTCGGCCGCTGGTCACAATATTTGTAAGTTAAAGTGTAGGTAAAGAACGATTGGAAATGCTTTTCGGCCATCATGCATTTTTTTTTTATTCCATGAGTTGGTAAGTGCAGGGGGGAATGTTCAAAGCCCACTTTTAATAATCACAAGTTACAGTTGCTGTCATTTTGAGAATGCAGTCATTTAGGCAAATGTATGCAAGTGAAGGAAGGCAGGAAATACTGACTCTCAGGCCAGCTCCCTTCCTGGGGAGAGTTCACGTACAGAGTGAGCTGCTTTCACCTGTGTTCCACTTCCACGAGGGTCTTGTCGCCACGCTAACAAAGTGCCAGACAAAAGGATGGCTAATATGGCTCTACAGACACATGAAGTGTTTGGCAGCCCATCAAAACTGTCCTGCTAGTTGTCATCAATGACTGACTTCTTTTTTCTCTTTTTGTTTTTTAGCAGTTACAGCAGCATCTACCCAGACAGCATCCGCAGCAACAGAGGAACCCCTATTCTGTTCAGCAAGTCACCCAGTTTCAAGGTGAGCGCTCAAAATACAAACAAAGGAATGCAAGTGTCCTCAATCACAGATGTGGGCACTATTTTCCTAAATGCTGATAATGTCTGCCTTGGCACACACTTCTGTAGCATGTTTGACCTCACTAACAGCTGGATCAGGCATCTTTTCAACTGAATCCATGAACCGATCTCCTGACAGATTAGTAGCTAGTTAACAGCGAGCAAAGCCACAGAAGAATTACTATAAAAGCGGCCCGATAACGTGTGCAGGATGTGTTTACGAAGTGAGCTGCTCATCTCAGCAGACAGCCTCCGAATCTCCAGGCACTGCACACACCATCCTGTGATTTGGCAACTAGCAGTTCATCAGAACCTTTTGACAGTCCTAACTCCAGAGAATCCAACCTGAGGTGCCTCCAACAAAACGTACGCCTGCCCTCTGCAAGGCAGGCCTTCGATTATCTTGTCCCGTTTCCATGGAAACCAGGTCAGACGTAAATCCTTGGAAGCTGCCTTTGCCCAGAGGTACCATCCCTAACATCATGTCAGCACTGCCCCTATGGCTCATGTCAGTTAATTTGCAGGAATCAATTTCAATGTTTCTTTCGAGAATTGACAAAACCATCTGAAATGTATTAGGCCTAACACTGGTCTCGTCTCCTTGGAAACCGGCTACAGTATCAGTATGGCTTTCTGATGTCTTGATGCAAAAGGGTTTAGATTATTGAGTGGCCCTAGCTTTTGATAACCAGCACTGCTAGCGCTCTTAGACTTGTGAGGTGTTTTCCGCAGACCTTTTAAATAACAATAGAAAGAATGACTAAAAACCAGGAGCCAGCAGCAAATCGAGTGCGCCATCACTGTAATGTTTACTGCAGACAAAAGACACCATCCATCCGCAAAGAAAAGGTTATGAGGAGCCAGGTCAGTGTTCTCAACCTTCACTTCAGTTACCAGTAATTGTGTCAGGGAGTCTGCAATGCAGAGATTTAACTTCTAGGAGTCATCTGGTAATTGATATAATGGTAGGCAAATTAAATTTACCATTGTGATATCATTTAATTTCCAATAGCTTGGCACTGACAGAAATCTTAATATATCTTCTGGAGCTCATTTACACTCTGTGGCCAATTTATTAGGTACACTTGGCTGTTAACGCAAATAGCCTGCCTTCCCCGCCAAACAGCCAATCATGTAGATGCAACTCAGTATATTTAGCATGCAAACATGGTCGAGAGATTAGCTGATGTTTGATTGGCCAAGAGAAATGATCAAATAAACAATAACAGTGGTATGATTGTTGGTCATTTTAGTACCTTTAAAAACTTTCCACCCTTTTGGGATTTTCGTGCACTGCTGTCTTTATAGTTTACCACATCACTGTAAATATCCAGCAAGCAACAGTTCTGTGGGCAAAAACGTCTTCTGAATGAGGTAGGGCAGAGAAAAATGACCAGACCTGTTCTTTCTAACAGAGATGCCACAAATGCTTAAATAACCGCTTATTACAACAGTGATGCTCAGAAGGGGCACCTTTGAATGCATGACATGTTCAGCCATGAAGCACTTGGACTCCCACTGATAGGAAGTAAAAATGTTACATTTGAATACACGGTGAAAACCTGAAACCTGAAAGTGCACCTTATGCGAAGGGTCTAGGAGTCACCGTGATCTCCACACTAGCTACATCTAGACAGTGGGCAGAAGTGATCGAGAGAGTTACTAGGATGTTAGGTTTTATAGCATGATGTGTGAAGTGTAAGTCAAGGGAGGTTTTGCTTGAGCATCATAACAAAATACTGAGGCCTTACCTTGATAACTGTGTTCAGTTTTGTCCTCCATATTACATAAAAGACACAGCAGCACTTGAGAGAGGCCAGAGAAAAGCGACTGGGTTGATTCTTGGACTGAGAGGTATATATGTTATGAGGACAGATTGATGAGAGTTAAACCTTTTATTTTAGGCAAACAGATTAAGAGGGGGCATGATTGAAGTTTTTCCAATTATCAAAAAGGAATTAGCACAGTTGATCCAAACAGAAGAACACTCTGGGTTCAACTTCTGTCAGCTATCCACAGGGAGATAAAGCTACAGATAGCATTTGATCACCAAAACTGAAGGGTTGAAGATTGGAAAAAACTTCAGCTGGTCGAATTTGGTATGAACAACTTGAATTCAGGGACCTGGCCTACCTCTTGGCAGCAGTACAGTAGGGAGATGGCAGTATAATGGTGTGAGAAATGTTTTCTAGTCATACACGAGGCCTCTTGATACCAGTTTACTGCCATCTGAATACCACCGTTACTTGTGTTGTGGCTAACCAAGTGCATTCCCTTATGCTCACGTAAAGCATGTATCATCTCAAACTGGTTCCACCAACAGTCACCTCATTTCAGACCAGTGGCCTATACAGTCCCCTTATCTCAATCCAACAGTATACCTTAGGGAGGAGGATGAGTGGAGGGTTCACAGCATGAACATGTTCCCAAAACCTCAGCAAGTGTGGTCAGTGTGGACCAGTGTGGACCAGAATCCTTAAAGCGTGTTTCCAGCACACACCTTGGTGAATCCATAACTTCGGGTATCCAAAGGGGTTCTTTACAAGATAGCTGGGCCAGTGAGTGTGTATTCATTGACTACAGATGATTTCTCTCTGAGTTTGTAAAGGGAAACAGAGGTACAGAAATGAGTAGATGGATAGATCAAGAAATGATTATTCAAGTACTGGTAATGTTCTTCAGGATATACAGTAGCTCCTCAGGTCAGTGCTTCTTTACACAGTGGCCAAACTATTGTCATTGCAAACAAACTCTGCATTAGCAGCCAGCAACCTCTTGAAATTCACCCCCTTGATTCCAGTGCTGTGTTCCATTTGAAGTATGAAATCCGAATTCCTAATTGTAATTTTAAACTTTGGGACTGGCCTGTCAAGTCTGAGTTTGTCCAAATTCAGTTTACGACGTCAATCCAAAATGTTGACATACAGTTGGATGCAAAAGTTTGGGCAACCTTGTTAATAGTCATTATTTTCCTGTATAAATCGTTGGTTGTTACGATAAAAAATGTCAGTTAAATATATCGTATAGGAGACACACACAGTGATATTTGAGAAGTGAAATGAAGTTTATTGGATTTACAGAAAGTGTGCAATAATTGTTCAAACAAAATCAGACAGGTGCATAAATTTGGGCACCACAAAAAAGAAATGAAATCAATATTCAGTAGATCCGCCTTTTTGCAGAAATTACAGCCTCTAAACGCTTCCTGTAGGTTCCAATGAGAGTCTGGATTGTGGTTGAAGGTATTTTGGACCATTCCTCTTTACAAAACATCTCTAGTTCATTCAGGTTTGATGGCTTCCGAGCATGGACAGCTCTCTTTAACTCACACCACAGATTTTCAATTATATTCAGGTCTGGGGACTGAGATGGCCATTCCAGAACATTGTACTTGTTCCTCTGCATGAATGCCTTAGTGGATTTTGAGCAGTGTTTCGGGTCGTTGTCTTGTTGAAAGATCCAGCCCGGCGCAGCTTCAGCTTTGTCACTGATTCCTGGACATTGGTCTCCAGAATCTGCTGATACTGAGTGGAATCCATGCGTCCCTCAACTTTGACAAGATTCCCAGTCCCTGCACTGGCCACACAGCCCCACAGCATGATGGAACCACAAATCATATTTCACTGTAGGTAGCAGGTGTTTTTCTTGGAATGCTGTGTTCTTTTTCCTCCATGCATCACCCCTTGTTATGCCCAAATAACTCAATTTTAGTTTCATCAGTCCACAGCACCTTATTCCAAAATGAAGCTGGCTTGTCCAAATGTGCTTGAGCAGACCTCAAGCGGCTCTGTTTGTGCTGTGGGCGGAGAAAAGGCTTCCTCTGCATCACTCTCGCATACAGCATCTCCTTGTGTAAAGTGCGCCGAATGGTTGAACGATGCACAGTGACTCCATCTGCTGCAAGATGATGATGTAGGTCTTTGGTGCTGGTCTGTGGGTTGACTCTGACTGTTCTCACCATTCGTCGCTTCTGTCTATCCAAATCTTTCTTGGTCTGCCACTTGAGCCTTAACTTGAACTGAGCCTGTGGTCTTCCATTTCCTCAATATGTTCCTAACTGTGGAAACAGACAGCTTAAATCTCTGGGACAGCTTTCTGTATCCTTCCCCTAAACCATGATGGTGAACAATCTTTGTCTTCAGGTCATTTGAGAGTTGTTTTGTGACCCCCATGTTGCTACTCTTCAGAGAAAATTAAAGGAGGAGGGAAACTTACAATTGACCCCCTTAAATACTCTTTCTCATTATAGGATTCACCTGTGTATGCAGGTCAGGGGTCACTGAGCTTACTTAGCCAATTTGAGTTCCAATAATTAGTTGTAAAAGTTTTGGAATCAATAAAATGACAACGGTGCCCAAATTTATGCACCTGCCTGATTTTGTTTGAACAATTATTGCACACTTTCTGTAAATCCAATAAACTTCATTTCACTTCTCAAATATCACTGTGTGTGTCTCCTATATGATATATTTAACTGACATTTTTTATCGTAACAACCAACGATTTATACAGGAAAATAATGACTATTAACAAGGCTGCCCAAACTTTTGCATCCCACTGTACACCACAGACTTTAGTGAAAGTTGTAGTATTGGCACTTCTGCCTATTTGTGTCTCATTAAATGAATTAGTCGTACACCCAGTACTGTTCCGCTTCTGTCTCTGGACATGCTGCAGTGTTTGGATGCACAAAATACCGTGTGATGCATTGTCATCAACTGCTGTTTCTTCCAATGGAGCAAGTAGAAGAAAGGTTTTCCTGGAAACACCCATATTGGTTTTCCGAATGTTTTACTGGAACATAGTCAACTTGTGTGTGACATCATTCCCAGCACAAACATCCAACTTCTGAGGTAAATGAAACGCAGCATTAGATTTTGGTTTGAGATTTTGTAATTTGAAGAATGAAGCTTAGCAGATGTTGTCTTCTCATGTGTTACAATAATTTTTATCTATGGACCCCTCTTTCTATTGGTGATTATTGCACAGCTATTTGCAAAAGTCAGAAAGATTGTAAAAGAGAGATAAACGAAAGGGTAATATTGAGATGCTTTGAAGAGTCAATTATTGTCCTGACATCAATTCTCAAAATAGAGTGTTGAAGCAAGTAAAAATGGTTGAAAGATTTACAGTAAAATCTTAGTAACCACAAAGTCAATATCAGTGTGGTGAGTGTAGAAGAAGCAGTTTAAGCACAGTGATTGTAGATATGTAATACGAGAGAAGAAGGTGGATTTTTAGTGGCCGCTCACTGAACACCATACCCAGACAGACAGGTCCACTGAGGTGAATGCGTCCATACTGAGAGCTCCCTGGCGAGCCTTTGGGTTGGGAAAGAATGGTGTTGGAAAAGCTCTGACACTGAATAGGCTAATTGGTTAGGCCACTGCAAACGATACTCTGCAGTGCTTTTCGTCAGCAGCAGGTTTCATTCACGAGTCACCATGCATGTTATTGTTGGCCATTTTCTCTAGATTCGTTTTTAGAAGCTGGTGGTTTATAATAATTGGGGTCAACTGAAACTGCATTTGAAAACCGCAGCCTGCAAAATAAGCTCTTGCTTTCCCCCACCTCTACTGATTTGGACTCCTGTTATGCATACCAGATAAGCACATAACTTACAGAAAGAAAACATTGTTTTTTTGGGAACAATTCCATTTGTATACGTTATACCATTACAAAGTGGAAAATAGCTTCTGTTAAGGGAACCTACAGTAAAAAATGTTGAAAGCAGCCATCTAAGGCCCAGAATCCTTGGTAGACTGAACAGCAGTCATTTGTAGGCAATCCTCCCAGTTCCTCCTACATTCTAAACCACCACTACACTTGCTGCTATAAAATGGCAAGAGCAGCAGGTGGAATAAAGGGATATAGAAGTGAGTCACGCCGCAGCAGCTGCTCTGGAGAATAGATGACTGAACATTGGTGGGGTTTTAATTTATCTGCGGCTGACATCAACAGTCCCACTTTATTATGGGCACCAAAGTGGGGTCGGCATCCTTGCTTAGTTGCCGTCTCAGAACTCAAGCCTTCATTTCAAGTCCTGTTCATTTGCTTTTTAACACACATCCATCCGTATCTACAGAGCACAGGTCTGTTTTTTCTTTGCAGGGTATTTAAATGGAGTCGATGGCCTTATCAGAAAGGAGGATGCATGTTGTTTGTTGGTCCTCCTTACTGCTGCAGCATGGTAAAGGACAGCAAATTTCTCTTGGAGAATAACAATGGTGCTGTTCTTTAGGTACATTAGTGCCTTGTTTAAAAGTTACGGCAGCTGACATCTTTCCAAACCCCACTCACACCATTCATCATTGAAAACAAAATGTGCATGAATTCAATATTTTTCGTTTCTCCACTTTACACCATAGCCTCACACAGGATTCTCCCAGCCCGCACCTCACCCTCAGAGTTTTTGGTAGGATTACTGTATTGCCAGATCAAGCACTCTCATTTTTTTCCCTTCTATTTCAGGCACGCCACAGGAAATGGCACGAACCCAGGCCCTGCAGAGCATCCGCAACGCCCGTTTACTTCAGCAGCAGCAGCAACAGCAGCAGCAGCAACAGCAGCAGAGCCAGGGCATGCTTCAGATGGCAAGTGTCCAGAACTCAAGTGGAATGTCAGCAGCCACAGGTCAGCCCGACATGAGCATGGCCTACAGCGGCACCCCAAGCGGCCAACAAGGGATGTACAGTATGAACCCTGCAATGAACCAAATGTTGCAGCACCCAAACCAAAGTGGCATAACAATGGCCCACAATCCTTCTCAAGGACAGAGGCAGCCCAGTGCAGGACAAGCTGTTGGTATGGTGGGTGGCTATGGGCAGGGCATGATGATGAACTCGGCTTTGTCCCAGCAACAGCCACAACAAATGAAGGGACCGCCTGTCGGGCAAGCTATGCCTAAGACCCCAGTTCAAAGACTACAGAGTATGATGGGAAGTGCCGGCCAGGGAGCACAAGGCTGGCAACAGCAACAGAACCTACAAGGCATGGCTGGGCGGACTAGTGGTGAAATAATGACCTTTAATAACAGCCCTGCTTACGGCGTGCAGACAGGACAGCCACGAATGGCTAAGCAACATTTTCCACAAGGACTGAACCAGCCTATTGTGGATCCTACTGGAAACCTTAGAGCCATGAACCCTGCATTGAGTGGGCAGATAATGACGCACATGTCTGGTCAACCAAGGACCCAGCAGCCAAGACCAATGGTCATGGCTGGAATGAACCCGGGTGTCCCGAATATGACGCCTTTCAGCCAGGGCCCCAGCCAGCAAATGGGTGGCAGTGGGTCGTCCTATGTACAGAGTGGTCAGCCTCACGGTTACCAGCGGACAGCAAGTCAAGATTTGCCTTTCAGTTATAGCGGTCAGTCAGCAGGGGCAGGATCTTTCCCCCGATTAGCCGACGGGGCTGACCTTGTGGACTCGTTAATGAAAGGTGGCTCGGCAGACGAGTGGATCGATGAACTTTTTGGAAGCCAGTAGCCACTTTACACGCTTTAGGCGGATGTTGTATGTTTATGAAGATTTAAAGAGGGTCGGGGTTCCATTTTGTTTTTCTTTTCGGGGAGGGGCCCAAGCAACGTTTATCTGACATACTCACCTGTGGATGGTCCAGAATGCATTTTTATACTTGCAAATTGTTTTCTCTCGCTAGAAGATGTTTCATAATTTGGCAGTAAACCTGCGTCTACATAGTCTTTTAGAAGTGAGTCCATTTTCAGTGTGTATTCCTCCCTTTGATTTCTCCACTATCCCATTCAATTTTGGTCATATATATATATATATATATATATATATATATATATATATATATATATATATATATATATGACTTGAACATAACTAGAAAAAAAGCATCGAGTACTCGTATTTGATTGCTTTTCTGTCTTGATAAAATTTTAAATGAGAACTGAAGTTTTTTATTTTTTTATAAAGAATTTCACTGTTTTACCTGAGGCACATTGAAGAATTGCAAGTGTTTAATGAAAAAAAACATAAATAGCTTTTCAAAAGGTTGGCTTTAACTGTGCAATCGGTTTCTCTGATCATTTGAGCACGTCCAAATCTGGGCAGTGGGTTGCAGTGGAAACCTCCTGAAGGCCCAGGAGCAAAGCCTGAGTGTGCCAAGGAGCGTCAGTCACTTGAACTGTCCGGCGTTGTCTCGTCATTGTCATTTCAATGATCCCTTACACTTGTGTGATGTCCCGTGAGCAGCAACTGAATGTAACCCAAGTGTAAACATGTGTTGATGTCATACGTCTCCGTCTTAACATTTAGTAATTAAACGCTTTAGAAGATTTTCTGGTCTGGTGAGGTTTACTTAACTAGATCAGCGGTAACGTGAGAGGTGCATTTTGTCATTTTTGTCCTCCTATTTTTGTCCTATATTATGTAAGAACTCAGTTTTAAACATTGGTAGGGATCTTTTAAAGTAGGGTGAAAGAAACTGGCAAGGCAAAAGGGAAGGAGCAGGCGGCACAGGGTGGTCTGTCAGTTTGCCTCCTTTACTGCAATATTCATATAAACATTCAGAGAACTAAAGAAAAGTGACTGCCATATTATTTAACTTGGGCCATGTGTACCATCAGCTGCTCAGATTTTTAAAAAGTGAGGAAAGAGGTTGGTTTGTTTTTGGGGGTTTTTACTTCATGCTTTGTATTTACTAACAACAAAATTCAAGAATTGAGGCAGGGGACAACTGTTTTAATTTTTTTCTGTACGTTTGTTCCTGGGCTTCAGCAGGAGACTAGACTGCAATCCACCGCACCCCCAAATAAATAACAAAACCTTCTTGTCTGCAGCAATCCTTTCAACCAAACGTGAAGACTGCGTGCTGGCCGCGTTTCTCTCTGTCTCTCGCTCTCTCGCTCTCGCTTTGTGTGTTGTTTTGCAGGCCATGGTTTGTGATCTTTGCATTAAAGCTTACGCTCTTCAGCTCTGCAGCTTCCAGATGATTTTGGTGGGCAGCCACCCCTGCTTCAGGTGTGCAAGCCAACCCCACCTCCCAGCTGAGCACAGGCGGCCGGGCCTCGGTCCACACGCAGCCTGTAGGTGGGCTTCCCCAGCAATGAGGCCGTGCGATCTTTGGAGGTATTTAGGACCAAGACAAAGAAAACGAGCGACTTGTGCTTCTTTATTATTATTTTGTGTCTTTCTTTTCTTTCTTTCTGTTTTTTTTTGTTCATTTGTCTGTCAGTCTGTTTTTGTACTTTGGTGCTGACATAGGCCTGTATGTGATAAATTTAAAGACAGAAAAAAAAGCTAAATTGAAAAATAATGGGTATTTGTAAATATGTTTTTACAAGTTGAAATACATCAGATAATACTGGCTCTACTATCTGTAAAAATGCTGTTTGTTTAAAATAGAGAAGTATTTTTATTTCATTTTCCACTTTTAAACTCATCAGAGCTATGCCATTGCACTTCAGACAATGTCTTACTACTAATTTGTACTGTAAACCTATTTTTCTTTTATTTTGGAGTTGTTTTTCTAGTTTGAGATTTTACTCTGTACTTTAAGCAGTGCTTATTTCTTTTTATCTTGTACAGAATTCTGAAATGTTAACAGGAGAGGATTACAGATACATCTTTTTTTTTTTTTTCCAAGAAAAAAAATAAAATGTTATCTCAATCATATGATTAAATTACTCTATGATTGTTTTGTTTTCTTTTGTTTAACATCTGAATTTAGTTTGGTCTGAAGTAGTGTGCTGCTGAGGTGTCTCCCACCCTTTGCACGGCTGCACTCGGGTCCTAACCTGGGGTCCTGAGTTGGTGCGGCAATGCGTTGTATCAGCGTGCGGGCCCTCCGCTCTCCTGTTTGTCGTGTGTGCTGACCATTCCAGAAATCACAACTTAATAATAGTTTAGCAAATAAGTGGGCCTTTTGCACGTTTTCTGCATTGACTTGGATAACTAGCGTGTTTGGCTACTTGAGTAATAATATCTGTTTGTTTTCCCCCTTTGTTGACCTCGTTGTATTGCATCGGTCACTATTGACTTATACTGTAAATGTTTTCTTTCCACTCGGCATGAAAACATGACTTCAGAATTTTTAATGATCTTTTTTTTCTGCCACCACTACAAAGTACAAAGGGTAAGTAACATATTAAAAAATATATATATCATTTTTAGGTGGAGCGTTCCTTTAAGCTCTCTAGGTGTCCAGGCACAGTGATATGTTTATAACGTTATTTGTTTGTAATACATACTGTATTTAACTCTATAGAATTTTGCTCACAATATTGGCCCCCAATCACATTCATAAAGTGAGTGTTCATTAGGCCTGGGTAAAAATATTGATTTTCTGAATAATCATTTAATTTGTCATTTAAAAGATTCAATATTGATTCTTTACCTCTCAATTTCAATCTTGTGAATCTACAGGGTGGCCCAGATCTAATTATGCAGATCCAGATGGTCTGGATGGCTTTGATTTATACGGGGACGATTCCAGTTCAGCCCGAAGATGATTCTTTATGTCATCAGTTCACACACTTCTCGAAGGTCCAGGCTTTTTCGGGTGATTTTCTATGTAATAAACTTAAGTTATAGCGTAATGAAAAATGCATAATTAGATATGGACCACCCTATATGTCCTGCTCAGTTACCATATGTAGATTTTTGCTTATCTTCATTTTTGCCATCCAATCCAGTAGATGTTGCTAATGCTCCTGTTAAGGCTTTCTGTGGCAAAAGCACTTTACTACCCTGCATAGAATGAGAAGAGTCCGGCTGCAGGTAAGACCCCATTAAATGGTGCGTCCTCCTCAACTGAAATCAACGCCTTCAGCACTTCAATCAGATGTTTGGACCTCCTACGCGTTCAGCTGGTGTGTCGGTAAAGAACAACTGGCTAAAAGCAAAGCTATACACGTGCTGTGCTGCTCGGAAGTGAATTATTACTGTAGCACAACAAATCTGAGAAATCTCAACATCGCCCAGCCGACAATCCACACTGGAGAAGGCAGGTAAGCTCCAAGCTTCCATGTGATTCTCCTTTGTGCCCAAAAAATAACAGAATCGGTAGCAGTTTTTATCTGTAAAGATATGTCACCTTAAACAATTGTTGAAAAGAATGATTTATGATTTATATAAATGATATAAACCGGTTTTGGAACTGCAGTATGCTATAGCAAATGGAAAGCAGATGAGTCGAGGTATTGGACATAAATTTTATGAAGATCCTCAGGTCAGCACAGAGAGTAGCCATCCACAGCAGCAGACTCACATGTCACCACATTAAAACCGACTGACTGTGCCGCAGACCAGCGTCCTGCTATGCCAGTCACAGCGGGAGCGACCTCGCTGCCTACACAGTATACAGAGCTGCTCAGGACGTTTCATCGCGTGACCACATGAATCAGTTTGTGTGTTGGTGACTCCAATAAACGTTTCTTCTCTTTAAGCATGTGGCATTTGTACTGCTAAAGTGGAAAACATTTGCAATACACATCACATCACCCGTCTGAGCAAGCGGGCAATTGTTGGAATTTTCAGAGCAGCCTATGATAGCAAAGTGAGGGTGAGGGTGTGCACAAAGCAGCCAACGTGAAGCATCTCCATAAGCCTTAGTGGAGTTGTCAGTCACGATGGCCAGTTCTTTTTCTTTTATGTTCCATTCATCCAATGCCACTGTCAAAAAGAATCAGCACTAGAGCCTTGTTTCATAATGCTTCCTTTATGTATGAGGAGGAAGTGTAGAGACAAGTTCTCCAAAACTGATTAATGCGACTGCTACAAGTGAGCAACTGAAGATACGTGTAACTTGAGTTATCTTTCATTTGTATCTTTAATTTGAAGATTATTTTAATAGGGGAATGAGTTTAGCGAACAGTTTAGTTGAAGGGTGTGTAAACACACAAATAGGTTATTGAATAACATACTTATTGTTTAAGAAGCAATATTAGATTATAATAATATTATTTGCAAGATGATATAGATGTTTCATCAAGTGTATGTCATTGCATTGTATTAAAATAAGGAGCGCCTCATTATGGGTGGACACTGATGTGGCATTACATATGTTAGTTCAGTTGTGGTGAATTCTGAATGAATGCAGGGATCAATGTTTTTTTATTTTATTTTTTTTATAAAGAGCAATGATATTCCACATTTTCCAAATACTGATGTTAACTGTTCATTACTAATCAAGGATTTCTTCTTAAATGTCATTCCATGCTTCTGCATATGTTACAAACTCACTATGTAGACACCCTTCAATTAAAGTGTTGCTGAAATTTCTCACACTATATTAAAGTTCTCTGTGAATGATTAAGTAATTTGTAAAAAAGCCACCGCTTGAAATCTTATCAGTACACGCTAGTTCAGTGAAGATGATATCGATATTGAGTCAAATCGGGACACGAGTGCCAAAACCCAGCCCTAGTGTTCATAGTGCGTACGTATACTGTAATTACCAAATCCAATTTAATAAAGCGGTTTTCTTCCGTTTCACTACTTCATGGTTCACTTTCAAAGCAGTAGTGGCCTTTCCATTTTTCTTGCTATTTCCAGCTCTTTCACAATCTTTTTTGGAGCCGTGATGCTCAAGCTAAGGTGGGGAGGCTTGTCAGCAACACACACAACTAGTCAAGTGAACTGCAGCAACAGATGTGCAAATGATTGATCGATCCAGGGACGGAGCATCACTGTTATGGTGTATAAAATCTGTACATTTTGGTTTCCATTATATTTTGTTCAAGACAAGACAACAGATGAACTAAGACAAAGCAGGTTTTCTTCCCTTACACCTTACTTTTATAACACTTGTTCATAGCTTAGAAAGAATGCTGAGCTGATACCTCAGGCTATTGATTACTTTATGGATGGACATCTGGAACAACAGTTTGGTTTACAGCCTGGGACAGGAAGAACTACTGATACCTCAGAGTACATCAAAGGTTTTGTTGTGTGGGAAAACGGACAGTGAATTAATTCATCAATCATTTGGACAGCCAGCCAATCAGGTACATGTGTTGTGAAACCAAGGCTTGACATTTCATAATAAATATGCCTTGGTTTGGAAAGCAAGAGAGAGAGAAGTAAAGGGAGAAGAAGAGAGAAGCAAAGAAGAAGAGGAACGGACAAAGACAGCCCTGGTCGTCAGAAAGACATCATGAACATCGATTGCTAAATCAAACGCCTCCCTGGGACTTTAATCCTTGTCATCTGTAACTTTTTCTAAAGATTATATATATTCAGACTTTCCTATCACTACCTATTTTCTAGTATTCTTTGTTCTTATGGTATTAATTATTATTCTTGTAATAAATACCATGCTGCTTTTAACTTTCAATGCTTTGTCGTAATGTCTAGAGTGATTGAAGTAATAAGTTAGATTTCTTTGAGCACCTGGTGACAGCCGGATTTCTGTCATTATTTCTGTGCTGCGAGGTTTATATGGCTGAGAGTGAAGAGCGCTATACTCAAAAGAAGGAACAAATACGAGAAAGAAGGTTTTCTTGGCTGATGAATGGCCTATAGTCAAGAGTGCTGAGTCTTTGTATGTTTAAATATATTCTTGTAGACCAAAAGTAATATTTATGTCTGAGATATCACTAAAACATTGTATTGTTGTTTGTGCCAAAAATAAGTAAGTCTCTTGAAGTGCTGAATGGCAGGCTGTTATTCTTAAAGCACTTGTGTGGTTTAAAGTGCTAAGGGTTAATCAGCGTGTGTGTGTCATTCATGGAGCACTGTTGTGGTTAGGGTCTGTGTGTGTGTTCATCTTAAAGTGCAACAGTAGACCAACCCGATAACGAACTTGACGAGAACACTTACCCTTGAGGAAACAGGTAAAGGGCAAGTAGAGGGAAATACCACGATAATACAGTCACTAACATCAGCGGCACCCGACTCTGCTGGTTAGCACTGCAGGCACACTTTCAGAAATGGTCCCAGACTCAAATTTCACAACAAACAAAATTCAGCTTTAGAAAATGTACAGTAGTTCTGGATCATAAGGTGAAAAGTGTATTACATGAAGCTGAATGTTCAGAAAGTGGTTGTTCAGGGGAAGCCTGTTTTATGTGCATTGTGACCAAAACAGCAAACACCTGGCATGGTTCCCCACCAGAAAGTCAAAAGCAACTTCGGCAAAATAAGCTGATGGTTCTGTGGAGAGTGCTGCACTCTGGGTGAGTGTAATCCCTTAGCTCCTGTCTTCACGTGGGGCTGGAGTGTCTAGGAAGTCTAATTCAGCTGAATGTCATAGACCTCCAGTTTCTCGGGATAAATAAAACCCTTAAGAGGTGCACAATTGTACTGTGACTCACCCACATTGTTTGGCTTCTGCTCACTGGGTGGACTCCTTTTCCCAGGTTTTTATGTTTCAGAGCAGCTGTTGTAGATGCCAACTGTCAGAAATCCCTCCGTAGCCATCTGACGACAAGGACTTCATTGAATTTCCCTGTGTGGGAGCTCGATCAGCTGTGAAGAACCACGGACAGGTTTGCAGTGTTGGTGTGAATTCAAGTTTCTTCACTGTTTCCCCATCCTTGTACTGAGCCTGAAATAAAACATAAAAGCAAATTCAGCCAAATCTTTTGAGCACCACAAAGTACTCTTTCCCAGATTCTGTGATGCCCTTGTGTGTGTGTATTAATAGAAGTATATATTATTTTTTATTAATCAACCAGTAACGGCACAGTGTACGATATCACACAGTGAATACACTTGACTTGAGCAGTCCCAGTTTTCAAACTCTTTCTCTGTACGTTTAGCATTCGTTTGCTCAGAGTTTGATGTGCTTGCTGCTTCCTGAGCAGCTCCTCTTCTCTCCACCCTAGCGGCCCGCTGCTTCTCTTCTTTCGTCGACATCTTTTCACGTTAAAACTGATTAAGTCAGTGTTTGTGTTGCAATTACTTAGTACGTTTTCTTTAATTTTTCACTTAAGTCCTCAATTTGCCTCAAGAATGATTTAAGATATGAAGAGGTAGGGATGAGAATGGCGCACGTACACATGTGCCACACGGCCGCCGTGCTGGACGCTGCTGAGAGTTGATTCTACAATAAAATAATAACCTTGGAAGTCAATGATCACCCCGATAGCAGATAGAAGACATCATGTAGTTGTGTGCCAAATTTCAGGTCAATGAGTCAAACGGTTTGTGAACTACAGGTGATTTAAAATCCTGGACAGACAAACAGACAGCCACGGTAGCGTATTATCTATAAAGATATGTTTATAACATATTTAATGTTACAGAGTCCCAGTGAAATAATACAAAGAGTACATGACATGTGATTCATCCTAGTTGGGGCTTATCGGGTGTTTTTATTCTTGAGCAGTCAACACCTAGCGGGTGTCATCATCGGAGGAAAAGGATTAGCCATCCAGGAGTCAAAGAGGAGAGGGTGTTGATTAGTAAGGTGGGCTTCAGAGGGTGTTGGTCTGAAATCCTGCTTTATATTATTTGGATGTTCTTTTTTTAAGCCTGTATATGCTGGTGGGTTCAGTTCACATCCAAGTGTCTGTTAGTGGTGTTTTCATTTGATAGCCACGATTCTGCCTGCTCTCTGGCCCTTTTGTGTTAGCCTTGAATGTCACTTGCCGGTACTCCTGCTGATGTGGTATGTGTGTATGTCAGAGTCTGGGGGTCCTTCCTTTGTGAAGTTCTTGTATACGCGTTGCGAGTGTTTTCGATGTTTGTGCCACATACTGTACAGAGCTGGCCGTGCTCTGCATGGTATACTGCATACTGTGTTTTGTGTGCTCTGTTGTGGGTTTCTTTACAAACGGCTGTCTGCAGAGTGTTTCTCAGTTTATGAGGACTGGAGGATGTGCACTGTGGTGTCTGCTACGCCACGGTGATGAGAAAGGCTGTGCCAGGTGGAATGGGAGATCAGGTTGGCGTCCATTGTTTGCAGAGGTGTGTAAGCATTGTTTGATGTAAACAGGTGGAACTGAGAACAGCTTTCATTCTTTTTGGTTTTCTTTGTATTACAGAGTGTGTGTATCCTTTTGAACAACATCTCAACACAACTCCATTTATGCAATAAGGGGGTAATATTTTGTCTACATAACATTTTTGATAAACACTTGTAATCAAAGTCGGGGAGTAACCTCTTACAGTGGAGACGTCCAGAAGTTGATGCGTCTGTTCATTTTTCATTCCATGGTGAAGGGAATTGCAGGCTACTGAGTTGATGTGGCTGTGGAGTTCATTTAGCTGGTCACTTTGTAATATGACAAATGTATTGTTGATGTAGCGATTCCGAGGTTTAGGTGTGCACTGAGTTACAACCATGTTTTCAAATCGTAAGTTTGACTAAGAGGCCTGATCATGGATCCCATTGGCCTGCCTTCTTTCTCTCGGTAATATTTCCCATTAAAATGGAAGTGAGTTTTCAGGAAAAGTGGTGTTCACAGCATTATGTCCTTTGTTGTTGGCTTTGTTCATGCCATTGTGGTGGGGTCATTGTTTAGTCTCTGTGGCCAGCTGACTTGGAATCATGGTGTATAGTGACAGAACATCAAGTGAGACCACGGTGTCATCGTCATCGCTGGATGTGTTCTTGAGTGTTTGAAAATGAGTAGCAGCTGGAGCCGCCTCGCCATGAACCTTCGGCCCTCCTTAGCTGGCCTGGGAGCCTGAGGGTCATTTCTTAGACTTGACGTTCTAGCAGTTGTCTCTTCTGATTTAGGAATTAACACAAGCAGTGCTGATTTGCTATTGTGTTATGCTCATTGTCCGTTGTTTGAGCTTTTAAGATGATGCAAAATTAAAATCAGCCTCTTCCCTGCAATACTGACCAATGTATATAATTTATTAATCTATACTAATAAAAGGCAAAGCCCTCACTCACTCACTCACTCACTGACTCATCACTAATTCTCCAACTTCACGTATAGGTAGAAGGCTGAAATTTGGCAGGCTTATTCCTTACAGCTTACTTACAAAAGTTAGGCAGGTTTCATTTCGAAATTCTACGCGTAATGCTCATAACTGGAACCTACTTTCATCCATATACTGTTTACGGCCATAGCCTGCAGCTCGATCGCTGTGTTAGGCGGAGTTGTGTCTCGCATCATCACGCCTCCCACATAATTGAGTCCTGCCCATATAAGGTAAATATTCACCAATACGATATTCGCGAGATACAAGTTTAATGAGAAGATGCAGGGTTTAAACAAGACTTTTGATCACTTTGTAACAGAGTTAAAATTGCTGTAACAGAGTTTAAATTGCTGGTATGCCAGCTCTGAGCTAACATTAAATAAAGCCATGGACATCGCAAGATCGAATGAGATTGCACAAGCACAGATGAGAAGCTTCGATGCATGTACTCCGAGCAGCTCACGTGAACTGACTTTGTAGGACTGGGAAAGGTTAAATTAAGTTCATAGACACGCTACCGCTCAATATTCGCAGGCAAATCCACAACTTAATACCAGGAATACCTGTTAAACATCTTAGATTCACGAGTACTGATTTGGGTATTGAACACTTCGATGAATGAAACCTGTTATCTTTACAACGGTTGACAAACACGGAATATAACTTGAACACAAAACATCCTCCAAATATGAACCTGATTGAAAGAAATAATGATAATCAAATCCTTGATGACGGCAACACTCATAACAGTGACAAAACTATTACATTGGTATATATATATATATACAGTATATGTATGTATGTATGTGTGTATATATGTAGATATGCATATATATATGTGTATATGTATATATGTAGATATGTATGTATTTGTGTATATTGTCACACACGTGCAAATAGGAGGCAATCAAAAGGTCCTGAGGTGAGTGAATGGCTACAGGATGGGGGTTGTATGATGGTATTAATGCCTCTCTTTCTGACTCTGCAGAACGAAGGACGACAAATAATCATTCAATACACATATCTTAATCGGTTCACCATATACTTCAGTTCCCATTACGATGACGTCACTTTCCAGCTCCATCATGATGACATCACTTCCGGCTCCTACAGATGACATCACTTCCGCCCCACCATGATGACGTCACTTTCGCCCCCGCCATATGACATCACCTCCTGCTTCCGTAATTTCCAGTAGCCACCATATAGAAACCGACTGAACCTCATCACACTTGTCGAATGTCTGATAAAAGTTTTCTTTATCATCCTTGACCAACAAAACATTATACGGGGCCATTCCCCAAATCTTTATGCTTGTCTTTGTGACTAATTTATCACAATTGGCGTAGCCGGCAGGATTATTGTCTCGAAAAATCACAGAGGGACAAGACCTAAACAGCGTGTTGAACACACTCGCAGCAGAATTACAGTAAGTAAAGATTCAGCTGGGAGATACCCAAACTCGATTGGTGGAAGCTGAGACACTGGTGGCAGCGACAGTATGAGTGGAGACGTCACGGTCAGTACCACCTCTACTTACTCATTTAACTGAAGGAGATGACGTAGAATCTTATTTTCTTATCTTTGAAAGAACCGCAAAAAGGAATGCCTGGCCACCGTCGGAATGGGCTTACATTCTGGCTCCCTATTTGAAGGGGGGAGCGCAGAGGGCCTATTATGATCTGTCTGAGGAACAGTCATCCAATTATGATATACTAAAACAGGAAATCTTTAAACGCTACAGCGTGTCTGTGGCACAGCAGGCGAGGGAGTGGCATGAATAGAAATTCGACCCCGAGAGAGCCATTCGTACTCAAGTGTACGAAGTCTGGGGCAAAGTGGGCCAATGGTTAAGGCCAGACGTTAACAGTGCCCAAAGAATGGCTGAGTTATTAACCATCGAGACCTTCATAAATGCGCTACCAAATAATCTTGCCCAGCAGGTCCACAAACAGAAGGTAACCTCCTTGGATAGTCTGGTCGAAGTAGTGGATCGACATTGGGGTGTCTGTAAATCAGGCAGATCAGAACGGTTCTCTCGCCAAACCAGACAGGTTTGTGTGCCTTTTAATGAGCCCACCTGACAACTCTCTGATGTCTCCGCTAAGAAGAAAGAACGAGCCATCACCCCTCCGTGCTGTTTCAAGTGCGGAGGGCTGTGACACATCTACACTGCCTGCCCTACACCGGAGCCGATGGATTGTTCTCTGGGAAAGGGAGAGAGGTATTGTGCTGTTGTTAACCCTCTATCTTCTCCATGTACAGGGGTAGTGATTGTGAATGGTCATAAAGTGATAGCCTTATTTGATTCCGGGAGTAACATTTCCATTGTTGCTCACCGTTTTGTTTTTCCGTGACAATAGCTAAATCATAGAATTAGCCTAAAATGTATACATGGGGACACCTGATTCTATCGCGCTGCTTCCTGTGTTATTATGGTAGGTGACGTCATGAAGGCTACACTAGTGGCCGTAATGACTGACCCCCTCCCTATCCAGTGATTTTAGGATGTGATTGGTCACAAAATAATAGCGGAAAGACAGAAACTGCTCCTGAAATAAATGAGGGCCTGATAATGGATGCTAATTCAAGTAATCTGATTGTCTCCACGCCGTGTAGTAACTCCCAAAATAGTGAAATTGATCCCGTAGACAATGGAGACGAAGGCACCTCAGGCACTACAGTAGGTATTCCCCCTGCTGTAAGTCCTTCGGTACCTGAATCTCCGCCCCTTGAGGTAAACTCTGATCCTATTACCGATTTAACGTCCTAATTTAAATTTATGCCTTCATCCTTTAAAAGGGAGCAATGGATTGATGATTCCTTGAAATTTGCAAGAAATGCAGTAGTTTCAGTAAATGGACATGGGTCCACAGAGTCTGTACCACGAATGCCTTACTTTGTCATAAAAAATTATTTATTATATAGAGTGGCAGAACATGAGGGTGTTATAAAAGAATTGTTGTTAATTCCACGCACCTTCCGTCGTCAGGTGTGTGAATTAGCTCGTTCACATTTACTCGGAGCCCATTTGGGGATCAAAAAAACTTTAGAACGAATCAAGTTCAGATTTTATTGGCCAGGAATTAATGAGGAGGTCAGGCGGTTTTGCGCTTCATGTCCAGAGTGTCAGATTTGTCACATTCCTAAAAAGGACCGTGCTCCCCTTATTCCTCTTCCCTTAATTGATGTGCCCTTTGAAAGATTGGGAATTGATCTTGTGGGACCCATTGAAACTTCGCTACGAGGTCATAAATATATATTGGTACTTGTAGATTATGCCACACGTTTTCCTGAAGCTGTTCCCTTGCGCTCAGCCAACTCAAAAACAATCGCACGGGAATTAGTAGGGATTTTCGCTCGGATGGGGATTCCCAAAGAAATTTTAACTGACTAAGGAACTCCTTTCACCTCAGAAACGTTCAGGGAAGTGGCTAAGTTACTCCGAATTACACATCTGAAAACGTCGGTCTATCACCCTCAAACTGATGGGCTGGTAGAACGATTTAATCAGACCCTTAAACAGATGCTACGCAAGGTAGTTAGCGAGGATGGGAGGAATTGGGATCAATTACTCCAATTATCAATTATTGAAGCCCCTCCTATTCTTTGCCTATTGGGAAGTCCCACAGACCTCCACGGGGTTTTCTCCTTTTGAGCTCCTATATGGAAGACAGCCCCGAGGTTTATTGGATATGTTAAAAGAGGGATGGGAAGAGGAAGTCCTCTCTACCTCAAATATATTGGAATACATTGTGCAATTATGCGATAGGTTAAATAAAATTCGGCCTGTACTAAAGGAACATATGGAAAAGGCGCAAGCAGCACAGGCGCGTTATTATAATTGTAACACCACCCTCCATGAGTTCGCTCCGGTGGATCGGGTTATGGCGCTCGTTCCAACTTTGCATTCTAAATTATTGGCACATTGGCAAGGGCCCTACAAAATTAAGGAGAGAAAAGGGCTTGTCGATTATTTAGTTAAAACAACCTAATCGTCGGCCAAGCGAGCGTGTTTATCATATCAACCTGCCGAAACCATGGAAGGATAGAGAGATGGAGCCTCCTCTGGTCAGCCACGCTCCCTTTTCATTGAATATCAACCCCTTAATTTCGGTGCGAATTTATCTGACAGACAGAAAAGTGAGTTGGAGTCCGCTATTCTGTCCATGCAGGGCGTAGTAAGTAAACAGTCAGGACACGCTGTGCTGATTGAGCATGACATTGTCACAGACCCAGGGGTTATTGCCAGAGCCCAGCCCACCGCAGGGCACACACACCAAGCACATGCCAGGGACAATTTAGGATCACCAATCCACCTAACCTGCATGTCTCTGGACTGTGGGAGGAAACCCACGCAGACACAGGGACAACCCAGGAAGTGAACCCAGGTCTCCTAACTGCGAGGCAGCAGTGCTACCCACTGCACCACTGTGCCACTCCCATTTTAATTTTTTTTTTTTTTAAATTCTGGATTACCACCTAAAACGTCTGCCTTCCTCATATGAAACATCTACCTTCTTTAACTTCATGTTTCAACAGCATTTTAAGTTCATATTCTTAAATATGTTTTCAACTTTTTAAATACTTAAGTGTGAGTGCTACAAATAAACCCTTATTTTAACTAACTGCATGATTCTGTCATAAGGCAGTAATCACTGTCCTCTGTGCCTGTGACATTAATGACCTATGGAGATACCCAGCAGATCAGACTACATGTCCTATTTCCAGAACTGCCAGTTCATCTGGATGAAGCAAATTGTAGCATGCGTTATAACAGTATAATGGATTTTGTTAGTTGGAGGGATTTGACTTTAGATGTTGTCCTGTAATGGGTGACACTCCTGCCTTCTTTGATACCATTAAGATGTCTCAGTCTGTATGTACCGCTCACTGAATGAAGCAGCATTTGTGAGTGCGATCTGGAAGTGCAGTGGAATCCTATGATCACAGAATTCCCAGTAAGTGAGCGTCATAAGCTCTCAGGCCACTGGGCCATTTCAGTCAGGTCATGTGTTGCTGAAAGAAAGCTCTGATAGGTGATCAACAAGACAAGATCCCCTATGCCCCCCAAATCTTGACAGCTGCCCAGTAAGTCATCAAGGACTTCGGCCCCATCCTACGTATACCGTGTCCTACCCTCTGCTGCCAGCACTATTTACACAGCCATCAACCCAAGATTTATCCACGGAGATCCACAAACCTTGTCTTAAAGTTAGTCTGCAGACCATGGACCAGTCATGCATCATTTCCAAGGTTACACAACTGATGGAGAAACCATTTAATGCCTATCCCTTCACTCCTAAGTTCTAGGGCTGCCATTCTTGCTTTGACTCTTCAAGGTGGCCTCTGCCATGTTTAACTGTTCTACAGCTTCTCTTGGTCTAGTCGTTTCCTCCATTTACTCAGTGCAATGGTCTCTGATCATATGGAAGGTTGTCCTGGTGTCTGCCAGTATTACGTTTTAGTTGCTACTGGAGGTGCTCTCTTTAATTTCTGTTTATTTATCTGTGTTCCAGTGGCACAGTGGTAAGCAGTAAAGAGACAGAGGTTCAAATCTTCTGGGTGCTCCAGTGTCCTCCAGCAGTCCAAAGACGTGCAGGTTAGGTGGATTGGCACTGCGGGAGTGTTCGCCCTGTGACGGCCTGGCGCCCTATCCAGGGATTGTTCCTGCTTTGTGCCGATGCTTCGCCTACGTAGTTTTATTTGGTTTTTATAGTGAAGTGTAATGGTGTGCTCTGTAAAAGGAATCGTACTCAGGTATTCTTTGAGGTATGTTTAATTTTTATTCATAACTTTTAGTTTGTGTTCATTTTTGACATTAAGTAATGTTAAGGTTTTTTATCTTGTCTGGATCTGTAGTAGAAAAGAGGAAAAATAGTCTGAATGTGTGTAAGTCGCCCTAATTTGGGGTCCTCATAAAAATGTGATGCTTTAGTTCATAAGGTAGAAATACATGATAAACAAGAAAAGTTGTGTCAAATAATTAAAATGTGTGCTTCGTCTACATTTTCTTGATTTTAATAGAAATGTCACCCTTTGATTGAAGCCTGCCTATTAAAGGAGCCATCCATCCATCCATCCATTATCCAACCCGCTATATCCTAATGACAGGGCACGGGGGTCTACTGGAGTCAATCCCAGCCAACACAGGGAGCAAGGCAGGAAACAAACCCCAGGCAGGGCGCCAGCCCACCACAGCTATTAATGGATCACAAGTCAAAAATACAGTAATCCCTCCTCGATCGCGGGGGTTGCGTTCCAGACCCCCCCGTGATAGGTGAAAATCTGCGAAGTAGAAACCATATGTTTGTAAGGTTATTTTTATATATTTTAAGTCCTTATAAACTCTCCCACACTGTTTATAAATATTCCCCGCACAGTTATACAGCATAAACCCTTTGTATTCTCTTAGATATTAGGTAAGATTCATTGAAATTATTAATGTAAACACACTGTTTATATACAGTAAAACCTAAATATTATTTTAAAGATATCGAGTGTCTCCGATATCACATATGTTACAGCCATTACAGTAGACAGGTCACCAGCAATAAATACGTACAATGCAAGAAAAATAGTATACAGTAAATGTGTGTACAGTGACACTAAACGCACATACATGTACTACATACTGTAAGTAGAATATTAATTATGGTTACTCACCAACTATGACACGATGACTTGTCCGATAACGATGAGTTTGATTTTACTGCACAACAAAGGAGAGCGTTACAGCCCTTCTAAAGGAGCCACTTCAGGCGACTGTGTAGCACCGCCATTATTCTTCTTCAATCCAAATCCCTAAAGCAGATTCCATCCAGACTACTGCCTTATTACATCCACTTACAACTCGTTTTGCACCCTGGTTAAAAGGACACTGCGGCCATAGATCTTATATTCCTTTCCTACTTTTTAAATAAAAAGAATCGTAGCCTCATTGATGCTGTAATGGCGTCCTACAGCGGTGTAGATTTTCCCTTCCTTCAACATATTCAAAACGTTTACCTTTTCGGCAATCGTTAACATCTTCCGTTGGTGCTTGGGCACAGACCCTGAAACAGTAGCAGGAGCAGATCGTTTTGGAGCCATAATGAAGGGCTTGACTATGCACAAAGATAAACACAAAAGAGCACAAAAGTTAACTCTTTACACAGCGAAACACGTTGATGCTGAACGAGCGAGACGAGACTTCCTGGTTAACACTGCATTCAGCACACAGGAACTTAACTGCGTGCTCTGATTGGTTAGCTTCTCAGCCATCCGCCAATAGCATCCCTTGTATGAAATCAACTGGGCAAACCAACTAAGGAAGCATGTACAGGAAGTAAAAAGACCCATTGTCCGCAGAACCCGCGAAGCAGTGAAAAATCCGTGATATATATTTAGATATGTTTACATATAAAAAAAGTGAAGCCGCAAAAGCTGAAGCGCGATATAGCGAGGGATTACTGTAACATCATATTCATTATCACCAACCTTGAAATAGTCTAAAATGATACCCCGGTGCTTGTGTTTGAAATGCATTATGGGAGTGGCTCTTAGATGAGGAAAGAATCAAATCTCATCATATTTGTACTCCACACACCCCACGTGCCCGTATTCTGAGCCCTCATATCCCGTTAGCAGATGAGCCCCAGGGACTGGTTGATGTGACATTCACAACTTCACCATTCCTTCTGCTCATTGTTGCTGTTGTTTTGCTCTTTATCATAAGGGTGTAATTTCCTGCACAAATCATACTCAACAAATGGCTGAAGAATAAGGGGGCCAAAATTAGGTAGGAACCTCAAAACGTCTGCCATCTTGCACTGCCTGTGACATCATAGAGAGTTGCCCCCGCCGCCATCTATCTCCTTTGCAGACTAACAGCACCTTTTCCTGCAAACCCCCCAAACCCCCACCAACCCCGTTGTGTTCTTCCATTGTTAATGTAGAGAATTCTAAACCAACACCTCTGGAAATGTTTCCATTGCTAGCATTCTTCTTGTGACTGATTAGGCTTGGCTTCCTCGCTAGGACCCTGAGCATGGCTGTATTCACACTAAGAGTTATAATTAGACAGCACTGGAAAGAATAATTCAAGCTCAATTTCTAAAGTCTTCTGCAGGGAGCTAAAGGGAGCTTATCAGCCATTCTGTTGTTTACTCATCTTGTAACTGATGAATCAATATCATTAAAATGTATATTTAATCCAAATCGAAATATGCATCTGCAATTTCTATAAATGAATCTTTAATAAAGAAACTAGATGTAACGATAATTACATTTCTATAGAATAAGTTATGACCGGCCCGAAAAGTAGAGCATCCGAGACCTTTCACGCGTCTTTTGTTGCTTCATTTTCTTTTCATCTCTGGGCTGTTTGTTTGGACTCTGAAATGAATTTAATAACTGCAGTCATAATGACCAAGCTGCAGTCCCCATCTGGTAGAGCAATATAGTCAATCATACTAGTAATGTAATATGTAGCCAATGACTTCCGTTATTAAGTCTAAAATTATGGACTTCCAAGCAGTAAGCAAAATTCCCCATGGTAATCGGGGGTCCTGTTGCTGCTCAATGTTGATTGACCACTGAAATCTCACTCTGGTACCATGGGATATACAGTGGGATGCAAAAGTTTGGGCAGCCTTGTTAATAGTCATTATTTTCCTGTATAAATCGTTGGTTGTTACGATAAAAAATGTCAGTTAAATATATCATATAGGAGACACACACAGTGATATTTGAGAAGTGAAATGAAGTTTATTGGATTTACAGAAAGTGTGCAATAATTGTTCAAACAAAATCAGGCAGGTGCATAAATTTGGGCACCGTTGTCATTTTATTGATTCCAAAACTTTTAGAACTAATTATTGGAACTCAAATTGGCTAAGTAAGCTCAGTGACCCCTGACCTGCATACACAGGTGAATCCTATAATGAGAAAGAGTATTTAAGGGGGTCAATTGTAAGTTTCCCTCCTCCTTTAATTTTCTCTGAAGAGTAGCAACATGGGGGTCACAAAACAACTCTCAAATGACCTGAAGACAAAGATTGTTCACCATCATGGATTAGGGGAAGGATACAGAAAGCTGTCCCAGAGATTTAAGCTGTCTGTTTCCACAGTTAGGAACATATTGAGGAAATGGAAGACCACAGGCTCAGTTCAAGTTAAGGCTCAAGTGGCAGACCAAGAAAGATTTCGGATAGACAGAAGCGACGAATGGTGAGAACAGTCAGAGTCAACCCACAGACCAGCACCAAAGACCTACAACATCATCTTGCAGCAGATGGAGTCACTGTGCATCGTTCAACCATTCGCGACTTTACACAAGGAGATGCTGTATGCGAGAGTGATGCAGAGGAAGCCTTTTCTCCGCCCACAGCACAAACAGAGCCGCTTGAGGTCTGCTCAAGCACATTTGGACAAGCCAGCTTCATTTTGGAATAAGGTGCTGTGGACTGATGAAACTAAAATTGAGTTATTTGGGCATAACAAGGGCGTTATGCATGGAGGAAAAAGAACACAGCATTCCAAGAAAAACACCTGCTACCTACAGTAAAATATGGTGGTGGTTCCATCATGCTGTGGGGCTGTGTGGCCAGTGCAGGGACTGGGAATCTTGTCAAAGTTGAGGGACGCATGGATTCCACTCAGTATCAGCAGATTCTGGAGACCAATGTCCAGGAATCAGTGACAAAGCTGAAGCTGCGCGGGGCTGGATCTTTCAACAAGACAACGACCCGAAACACTGCTCAAAATCCACTAAGGCATTCATGCAGAGGAACAAGTACAACGTTCTGGAATGGCCATCTCAGTCCCCAGACCTGAATATAATTGAAAATCTGTGGTGTGAGTTAAAGAGAGCTGTCCATGCTCGGAAGCCATCAAACCTGAATGAACTAGAGATGTTTTGTAAAGAGGAATGGTCCAAAATACCTTCAACCACAATCCAGACTCTCATTGGAACCTACAGGAAGCGTTTAGAGGCTGTAATTTCTGCAAAAGGCGGATCTACTAAATATTGATTTCATTTCTTTTTTGTGGTGCCCAAATTTGTGCACCTGCCTGATTTTGTTTGAACAATTATTGCACACTTTCTGTAAATCCAATAAACTTCATTTCACTTCTCAAATATCACTGTGTGTGTCTCCTATACGATATATTTAACTGACATTTTTTATCGTAACAACCAACGATTTATACAGGAAAATAATGACTATTAACAAGGTTGCCCAAACTTTTGCATCCCACTGTACGATAAATCAGTTATAGAGGATGCTATTCCTTACTGTGCAGACCTTGATTAGATGTCAAACTCAGATACAAACTCTGCACACCAAAGTTTGGTCACCTTGTACTTCTGGCCATCAAAGAGAACATCCACTTTTTGTGATGATGCACACTTAGACGTTGTGTGTAAAAGACAGCAGCACCTCCTCTATAATTCGTTCCTCCTGCTGAAAGTCAAATAACTGCACCCTGAAGACTTCCTCCCATCAACCCCTGCATATTCCAGTTGGCTGATGGGAATTGAAGTCTGCCACAGGTCCATGAAAATGAACAATTCACACAGACAGGACATCCTCAAATGGGCTTTGTCACTTGATTGGACAAGGGTGTTCTCTTCGCCATCGCCACCCTAACCCAGTTTTATAGTCGAATCAGGAGAAACAGAAATATTGTCCTCGGGGCACTGTTAGGAGACACGTCACAGCACAGAAAGATAAAAGATGACCTAGTAGAGATCCTAACTGCTTGTAATTTATACATTTGGATTATGTTTCTCTATTATAAAAAAACTTGGGCTGAGACGTGATCTTTTGAAGAGCGACAGAGAGACACTTTCATGTGCTACGAGATGGGCAAGTCACGTCATACAACCTTTGGAAACAAGTCCTGTGATACACATGCAGAGTAGGTTAGAGATAATGGAAGTAGGAAAAGTCTCAAAACAAAATGAGAGTAAAGATCAGATTAGTGCAGACAAACGGAAAATATAACTTGTTGAAATATAACTTGGTGAAAAACGGAACAGCGAAAAGAAATCGAATAGTATTTGAGGATGTCTGGGGGAGAAGAGAGACAGAGCAGCGACTTTAAAACGTTCAAAGCGCCGCACGAGATGCAGAACACACTGCACGGGAGCAGCAGCAATCCAGCAGCTGATTGGACAAAGAGGAGGTAAAAACAACTGTTATTTGATTCCCGTGGTATCACCGGGGTTTCGGAGGAGCGGCTGCGTCTCCATGGGGTGTATTCTGCCCCCCTTCTCACAACAGCACGTGGTTAGGAGGGGTTGGTGAATGAAGCGAGTTTTCAAAAACAAATTCTAATTTCTGACAAACACATCACTAAACATAAATGAAACCAATCAGAATCTGTTTACTTTACAAAAAAATATATATTTCCTTTCAAGTGAAGTTTATAAATGTTATTTTTTGCCGGTAAAATGGGTGGGGTGCCCCTAGTGAATGAAACGTCAGTGGCACATCCCCTCCTGTCTATGACCTCTGTGGCTTGTGCTGTTGCACATTAAGTAAACTGACGTGGAGTCCATGCCAACCACACCTTCAATCAGAAGAAAACTCAGTCAGCCATTTTAAAGCCCACTTTGTCCCAGACAGGGTCGCGGGGGTCTGCTGGAGGCAGAAAGCAGGAACAAACACTGCACAGGGCGTCAGTCCATCGCAAGCCATACAAATCGGCCATACATTACCACCTTTGCTAAATTATCCAATATTTGGAATACACTCAAGATATTGAGGATGCACAGTTCTGTTCTGAATGCAATCCATCACTAAAATGGAGACTTTAATTCAGGTTCTTACCCTTCCTCCTTTGCCTCCTAATAATATTTTTTAATATATTTTCACCATAAGTAATACATTATCAGAACTGCACCAGTAGTTCCACAAAAGCAAGTCTCATGATAATCCAAAGCAGGCCTGGAAGCTGAACCACATAATCCCATTTCAGGGAGTGAGCAGATTGCTAGACATGGCTAACTCAGTTCAAGGGCTACACCAAGAAGGTCTTACTCAATTTAGAGCGTCCACGGACCAGAACTTACTTTTAAGAGAAACATTCGAGCACCCTGCCTGCCCCAACCTTCCTTGGCCATATTTTCTGGACGTGGACACTACTAGACCATCACCATCTCTAGGGACCTGTCAAACATGGTTGGCCCTTACCCTCTGTGGCCTCTCTCACTTGTAAATAATGCTAACAAATCTCTCTTAGCAGAGGCGATGTAATAATGAGGAGGATATACTTTTGTGACACAGGGACTTCTTTTTTTTTTTTTTAACAGTATTTCACCATTGAAATGAGTGTATGGCTGTTAAAAAGACATTTCTGAGAAGTGTGTGCACTTTTAATTGGGGATCTTATTCCATTTTATTCTAGAATAGGCTACACAAAAATGCATTTTCTGTAACCGCTTGCTTTTATTTCAACCCTATCTGTTACTCATTTTTGCTGACATTTTGGTGGCTTTTTCTTTCTAAACCCTGCACCCTGTTCAATGTGACAACTTCACTACCATCTCATTTAGCGTAATTGGAATAATCTTAACCCGGTGAACTGCTCTGACATTGTTCTTTGTGTAGCAGCACTTTATTAAAGCCATCCCCATAGTGTGGAAACACATGAAATGCCTTCCCCTGTCACTGTGCTTTCATTTTCTTCTTACTGCTCTTTATTGGTGTGAAAAAGGAACTTAGTAGGAGCAATGTACTATAAAAATATATTGAAAATGTAAAACAAATAATCTGTAAATTATTCTAACACATTTTACTAATCTTGTGAACAATTAGCTGGGGGAGTGTGTAATAATGGGAGTGGAAACGGCTCTCTTTTCCTTCTTTTATCTCCCAGTCTACTCGATAATGGCCCTTTACGTGACCACATTGCCACATTAATCCATTAACAGGTACGGCCAGTTTCTGCATCCAAATAAAATAAAATTCTTCCCTGATTAATAAAGAAAAGTCTCAAAGATCAGCAAATCCAGCATTGCTTGACTAAGCCAGGAGTCCAGTTAAATGCAGAAGGAGCAGCTATGGTGAGTCCAGGACTGCTGCACTGAGCCCATGAACTGCCTGCCTATTGATGTGGACTCCATTGACTAAAATGGATATAAAGACGATGCGTTTGTTTAACACGATGATCTGTTCCAAAGGGAGGCGGACCCTGGAGCTGTCTATCTGGAGTTCACATCCTCTCTGGAGGGGTACAGATTAGCAGCTGTCAAAGTGGCTCCGTGTGTGTGTGTGTGTGAGTGAGTGAGTGAATGTGTGAAGCAGCATCCCATCCAGGTTTGCTTTGCTGCTCTCCACTCTTTGGGATAGGCTCCAGCTTCCTAACCCTGAACTGGCTCAGATGTGGACACACAGGTTCAGTGACTAGATGGATGAACCAAAATGTTCAACAACTTCATAATGTTCATAAAAACTGTATTACATAGGGAAACAAAGGAGTTTCCCCAAAGACAAGTATCTAAGATAAGAAGATAGAACTTTACTTGCCCTCGAGGGCAAATTTGCCTTTTTACAGGTGCTCTTTACGTAAATAAATATAAAAATAGGTAGATAAGCAACTTAAGTAATAAATAAACAAATATAAACACATCCTTAGGTCTGAACTACAGACTACAAAGCAAGAAAATGAAAAAGAAACAAAAGTTCTGCCTTGGCAGCCCCAGCCCCAGTCCCATTATGCAGATGTACTGGCATTGCTGTTGGTATAAAGGAGCCCCAGTGGGGTTTCTTCACACACTTCTGCTCAGTAATTTGTTGACTGAAAGTCCTCCGTGTTAGAATGTCAGAAAAAAGATGCGCAGCATTGTACATAAATGCACTCAGTTTTGTTTGAATTCTCTCCTTCATTACTACCTCTAGGGGGTCCCGAGTATCTCCTATAACTTAGCTTGCCCTTTTAGCTTGTTGACTCGATGGTCCTCTCTTGAAGTGATGTTACCACACTGGTCATGACAGAGTTCTAGAACACATAAAGGATGTCACTTCCCACATTAAAGGAATGCAGCCTCCTAAGGAAAAAGAGCCTGCTCTGCTCATTTCTCATGTAGTTCCTCTGTGTTCAGAGACCAGTCCAAGCTGTCATTAATGTGGACCACCTCTACATCCACTCCTTGAATAATGAATGACTCTTTGGTCGGGTGAAAGTCAATAACCAGTTCTTTAGTTTTGCTGATGTTAAGTTCCAGACTACTTTTTCTGTACCAAGAAACAAAGTTCTCCACCTGACTCCTATACTGTCTAACCCCCCTGGCCCCCTTAGCAATGCACCCCGTAAGTGTCTCACCCACCCAATTTTTGCACACTAAGCATGGCTGTGAACATGAATGACTATTCCTCCCATGGAAGAAAAATCGCGCAGCCTTATACAAGCTAGGTGGCCACAGTTTGCTCCATGTCATCACTTGGCCAACAGGACAGCTTGGTCTTGCTGACCACAACTCCTTTTAGCAGTTCAGATGCATATTTGCCAGTCTGTGCTTTTTCATCTCTCTGGTTCTGCTCCTCTGACCTGCTAGCTGTATGTTTACAAAGGGACTGTAGAGGGAAGGGATCTCATATTCTTTCAATTGTTAAAAGGATTACAGGCCATATTTGAAGATATTTAAGACTGTATGCTTTAATTCTAAGTGCACATTTCTTGCTTGAACTCTTAATCACCGTAAAGTAGCTTGTCTCACCACACAATAAGAGGAAGTACTAGCAGAGACAAAAGGCTAACAAGCAAATGTGAAACTCACCAGTGCAAAACGGCAGTCAGCAAGAAGAAAGGTTAACTTTGAATGGTAAAATGGTAATTTTCTGGACTTTCCACATGCGCAGAAGTGAAACACTCAATCATTAGTTATCTTCATGCATGCTCACCTTGTGAACATGTGCTGATGTGGTCTGTTCAAATGACATTGGACAAAAAGAAGCTTAAACCTGACAAGCTTTAAAAATATTCTCTGCTTAAAGTGAAAATATCTTAGCATTATATAGTTTATTATCGAAGAGAAGAATAAAGAACATAACCATGCAACAATATGGTGGTAAGAGGCCATCGTAAAGCCACACAGGTTGAAGTGTGTCACCCTGCATCATCTAGGATGGCTACTCCAATACCCAGGTTGTTTAATTCATTTATCATACCCTTTTATTTGCTTTTGGCACATTACGAATGTTAAGACTATAATGACGGAAAAAAAAAAATTATTGCTTGCTCTCCTTGCTTGCTTTGTTGTCAGAGAAAGCGGTGTAGAGAAAGAGGAGACAACCTCTAATAGGTGAAGTGTAGCACAGTAGCAGTCAGTCCTGTGTGAATTCAGAGCCCATAACTCCAGGTGCAAGTGTCGCTTTCCAGGCCAGGTGAGAGCTTGAACAAGAGCAGAGGAGGAGGACGTACAGTTAGGTCCATAAATATTTGGACAGAGACAACTTTTTTCTAATTTTGGTTCTGTACACTACCACAATGAATTTTAAATGAAACAACTCAGATGCAGTTGAAGTGCAGACTTTCAGCTTTAATTCACTGGGATGAACAAAAAGATTGCATAAAAATGTGAGGCAACTAAAGTATTTTTTTAACACAATCCGTTTATTTCAGGGCCTCAACAGTAATTGGACAATTGACTCAAAGGATATTTCATGGGCAGGTGTGGGCAAGGCCGTCGTTAAGTCATTATCAATTAAGCAGATAAAAGGCCTGGAGTTGATTTGAGGTGTGGTGCTTGCATGTGGAAGATTTTGCTGTGAACAGACAACATGCGGTCAAAGGAGCTCTCCATGCAGGTGAAAGAAGCCATCCTTAAGCTGTGAAAACAGAAAAAACCTATCAGAGAAATTGCTACAATATTATGAGTGGCAAAATCTACAGTTTGGTACATCCTGAGAAAGAAAGCAAGCACTGGTGAACTCAGCAACGCAAAAAGACCTGGACGTCCACATAAGACAACAGTGGTGGATGATCGCAGAATCATTTCCATGGTGGAGAGAAACAGCCAACCAAGTGAACAACACTCTCCAGGGGATAGGCATATCGATATCCAAGTCTACCATAAAGAGAAGACTGCATGAAAGTAAATACAGAGGGTGCACTGCAAGGTGCAAGCCACTCATAAGACTCAAGAATAGAAAGGCTAGATTGGACTTTGCTAAAGAACATCTAAAAAAGCCAGCACAGTTCTGGAAAAACATTCTTTGGACAATGAAACCAAGATCAATCTCTACCAGAATGATGGCAAGAAAAACGTATGGAGAAGGCGTGGAACAGCTCATTATCCAAAGCATACCACATCATCTGTAAAACACAGTGGAGGCAGTGTGATGGCTTGGGTGTGCATGGCTGCCAGTGGCACTGGGACACTAGTGTTCATTGATGATGTGACACAGGACAGAAGCAGCCGAATGAATTCTGAGGTGTTCAGAGACATACTGTCTGCACGATTCCAGCTAAATGCAGTCAAATTGATTGGCCGGCGTTTCATGATACAGATGGACAATGAACCAAAACATTTAGCCAAAGCAACCCAGGAGATTATTAAAGCAAACAAGGGGAAAATTCTTGAATGGCATGCATTTCACTTGTTGAAGACTAAACTTCAGACAGAAAGGCCCACAAACAAACAGCAACTGAAAGCCGCTGCAGTAAAGGCCTGGCAGAGCATTAAAAAGGAGGAAACCCAGCATCTGGTGGTGTCCATGAGTTCAAGACTTCAGGCTGTCATTGTCAGCAAAGGGTTTTCAACCAAGTATTAGAAATGAACATTTTATTTCCAGTTATTTAATTTGTCCAATTACTTTTGAGCCCCTGAAATGAAGGGATTGTGTTAAAAAAATGGTTTAGTTGCCTCACATTTTTATGCAATCTTTTTGTTCAACCCACTGAATTAAAGCTGAAAGTCTGCACTTGAACATTTGAAATTCATTATGGTAATGTACAGAACCAAAACTAGAAAAACGTTGTCTCTGTCCAAATATTAATGGACCTAACTGTATATATGGGTTTGCATAACAAGTAATCTGGGTATGACAATAAAATTATCTAAAGGTATGTTTTAGGACAGGTTCACCCTAAAGCCCTTCCATGATAAGAGTAGCTCACAACTGGAGTGTTTTCCCCACTGATCTTTAGTTAGTGGGGAGTGAGTGTTTAGTCTTTTTTCCAGAGACACTCCTTTCACATTTTCTGATTCTTAATACAAATCACATTTCCAAAAAAGTTGGGATACTAATTAAGAATGAAATAAAAACTTAAATCTCTAATTTGGTAATTCACTTGCACCTTTATTTAAACAGGCAAAAGGACAAAGAAAAGATTTTCAGGGTTTTCACCGACAAACTTAATTCTATTTGTTAAACATAAACAACCTTGATGTCTGCAACATACTCCAAAACATTTGGGACAGAGGTAAGTTTACCACTGGGTCACATCCCCTTCTGTTTTAACTACAGTTATTAATAATTTGGGAAAGGAAGAAACTAATTGTTGCAGTTTTGAAGTGAAATTTTTGCCATATACAAGACTTGTGCTGCTCAACATTGTATGGTCACTTTTGTCCGATTGTCCTCTTCATGAGGTGGGCAACCTTTTCAATAGGAGACAGATGTGGACTGGCAGGCCAGTCAAGCACACTGACTCTATGTCTATGAAGCCACACTTTTGTAATTTGTGCAGAATGAGGCCTGGTACTGTCCTGCTAAAATATTCATGGAGCTTCTGAGAAAAGACGTTATCTTAACAGGAGCATATGTCTCTATAGAATTCCAATGTAAGCCTCCGCTCAATGGTGCCTTCACATATATACAGATCTCCCATACCATCACTGATGCCAGTTTCTGCACCTTGTGTTGATCTTTGGCACAGAATCCAACATCTGGTTTTCCCAAAAACAAGCTGAAATGTGGACTCATCTGACCACAGAATAAGTTTCCACTGTCTTTTGGTCCATCTCAGATGAGGTGGACTCAAACTCACTGACATTTCTGCATAAAATTGATGTATCGTTTCCTCTTTGCATTAAAAAGTTTCAGGGAACATTTCTTGATTCAGTTGTGGAATGTGTTAAGCGACAATGATTTCCCAAAGAACTCCTGAGGCCATGTGGTGACTGTTTCTAATGCAATATTGCCTAAGCGCCCGAAGGTCACGCACATTCAGCAGTGGTTTCTGCCCTTGGCCTTTACGCACAGAGATTTCTCCCGAGTCCCTGAATCTTTTCACAATGTTATTAACTGTAGATGGCGACAGACCTAAATTCTTTGCTGTCCTGCACTGAGAAATGTTGATTTTACATTGAAGATAATTCTCTCATGAAGTTCAGCACAAAGTGGTGAGCCACAACCCATCTTTGCTTGCAAAGACTGAGCTTTTGGTAGATGCTTCTTTTATACCCAATCTTGATACCCCCACCTGTTACCAATTAACCTCCTAATTGAGGAACTTTACGGAATGTTACTTGTATAACCTTTACAGTCTGACTTTGCCTCTGTCCCAACTTGGGAATCCATTCCCGGGAATTCGAACTCCTGTGAATGACACAGTGCACAGGCATCTCACCATGCGAACGGTTTTAGAGCGACCAACACTTATTTTTTAATAAAACTACTGCAATTTGTTGACACCAATAAAAGACTAACCTTATCTACAAGCACTTCATGCTGTCATATAAGTACATGTATCTAGTTAGTTGCAGTAATAAGAGCGTAGAAAGCGCAACGTGTCCAGCGTGTGGCCGTCCAGGCAAGAGCGCACCTTCATGCAGAGTATGCCAGCCGCTATGAAAGCACGCTCTACCTCCACTGAAGTAGGCGGCACAGTCATCAGATACTGATACACTTGTTCTAAACAACGCCTGTGCTTGCATTGCTCTGAAACACCGCCATTTCAGCTTTTACTGATGCATCCAGTTTAATCAGGGCTGACAAGAACCCGAGTACTTTTCACTTACTGTTACTGTGCCAGTACCTAGCGATAACACAGATAAGCTGTAAAAAAACAACTGACAAGGTAAATTTCCCATTTTGACCATTTTTGAGATGTTGCACTGTATAAAACAGTCCCAAAAGGAACTATAACTTTATATGAACACTGTGCTTAATTTAACAGCCTTCCCAAGCAATAGAACATAAAAACAATTTCTCCAAATTTGAGCCTAAAGACCTGAGTGACTTTTGTCAAGTTTGATCATCAAATACCATCTTAGAATAAAAATGTTCTCGTTTTGTTTCCAGATCATCTATTATCAAGTGCAATCCAGGGAATACGTTTTATCATGATTTGCAAAGAAGTGCCATGTTTAGCACTGTTGGTTCACAACACCAGTAGTCCAAGTCCTGGTCCATGTCTATATGGGTTTGTATGTCCTCCTCATGTCTGTGTGCATTCTCTGTAGTCTTCTTCCCATATCACAAAGAAGTACAAGTTTGGTTGATTATTGAACCCACTGCCCTTGTGTGTGCACGAGTTTCCCTTTAGATGGACTGGCATCTTCTTAAGGGTCAGTTTCTGCCTTGCCTTCAGTACTGCTGAGGTTGCTTCACTGGAATAAGTGGGTACAAGGCTTGAATGAACATTCATTTTAAACACAGAATGTAGCTGCAGGAGTGTAAGGCGAGTGCCGAAAGAAATCTCTCGGTCCAAAAGTTAGATTTAAAATATTTAGTGAAAATTCAAAGCAAACAACCCACCCAAAAAAAAGAAAAAAAGGTTGGTACACACATAGAATAAAAGGCAAAAAATTAGAAAAAACTTCTAAATGTCTTGTCAAACTTTAGTTGTTTCTTTACTTCTTCTGTACGCTTTAAGCGTACGGCGCTGTACATTCAATAAAGTACATAATCTTTCATGTTACTTTGGCACTAAATGCACACAAGGCACAGTTTAAAACCATGTGCCCTCAACGCCTTACACCAGGCAAGGCTACATTGTACGCTAACCGAGTACAATGTATAGTCAGATAGGCTAGAAATAGTTAGAATATACCAATTCAATTCAACTTATGGGGGTTG
This sequence comes from Polypterus senegalus, assembly GCF_016835505.1. NCBI lineage: Eukaryota > Metazoa > Chordata > Cladistia > Polypteriformes > Polypteridae > Polypterus > Polypterus senegalus. The sequence goes on from NC_053157.1 coordinate 169,248,920, forward strand.
TAAGAACCTCCCAATAGACTATGCACTAATATTTAGGCAAACATTTATAACTTAACTAACCAGCAAATGGCTCTTACCCAGAAAGAACAACGCTTATCCAAAGGAAGAAAACCATGATGAGGGTTGGCATTGGCCAGGCAACTTGTGCCGTTCCTGAGGATTGACAATTGTCTAATGGGCCTGGTTCAGGTATTTAGCTCTAAATTTTAACCCGCCGTCTGAGCACTTCACGATCCTCATTTTAAATCATTCCTACTTATACTATTCTGATTGTGTTTCTCTCCAATTCTTGTGTTTTTGATAACTTTGAATTTCTTCTCCAACCATCTCTAAATCCTTTTCTTGGTCTCTCTGTTCTCATAGACAAACATTCCTCAGTGCAGTTTGTCTTGCCTAACCAGATTAAGTTCTCAATCTCTGTACCATCTGAAGATTCCAGTGTCAGAGATAAGACTGTGACCTCCATTTGTTCTAGCCTGACTAGAAAGTAATTCCTGGGAACTGACTCTACCCCCTATTTAATTTCTACTTTAGGTGTTTGGTCACTAATTCCAATTGCCTAACCATCAAACATTAACATAATGTAAACACAATTTAGGCATGTTCACCATATATTTGTATTCATTTATGTTAATTAAAGAAAAAAAGAAAACAAATGCAATACTTTTACAAGGGTACTTGATGTTAAAACTAAGACTAAGGCACTACCAGCAAAGTTTCTGCTTCATCATGCGAAGCTTAACAAGATCCCAAGTTGGAAGTGTTCATTTGTAAACCATGTCTGCAGCTGTCTGAGTGAGGGAAAAAAAATCACGGCTTTCACTTTCAAGGTGGTTTACACAACAAATAGGAGCCTTGAAAAACATCACTGTGTGACACCAGTTATGGCGTGAAACAGACAATATAATCAAGATCAAAAAAAAAAAAACTGTCACAAAGGCCCATGGCAGTGAATTCAAAGAAGTATGTGTGAAATCTCACAGCAAACTGAGCAAAGTCTGACATAAGCAATGGAGCAGAATTCTTAAACTTCTTTTCCTACACCATCTGCTGGTCATTTTTGGGATTACTTTAGCAAGATTTTCTTTAAGGTGGATCACATGTGTTGGATAACAAGATATCAAAATACCTGAATGTCCTAAACTCTTCAAATATTCAAGATGGACAACAAACCTGGAATCAAGAACAAAGAAGTTTAAACAGAGTTATCAGGGACTGGACAGCAAGTAATTGTCAATATAATTTTGGGATGGGCAAAATAAGATTGTTATCAATTCATATCTAGAAAGAATCTACAAAAACAATGGACATAACCATCAACGGGAAAGACTGGATGATTTGTTCTCTGTAATGGATGAGCAAAGTTTAAAGAGGGCTCTTAAGATCCCACTTCGCTGAAAATGATCAGAAGAAAGTTTAACTTAGCCGGACCCCATAGCGAGGGTGCTGTGCACCTTTTACTTTTCAAGCCTGACCAAGCCAGCATGGGCCTACAAGTAGTGAATTCATGTTGCAGCAGATAGCATGTTAAGCTGCTTTTCAGGAGGCTCTCAAGAAATGGACATCAATGTATGGCCATCACATACTGCATATGTGATATTTATTATTGTTATTCACTTATTTCTTATCCCAGGATCATTGAATTGAATCGTTACATCTGCCATGACAGAATCATTGTAAATGGTGCTATATAAAGATGATCAAAAGTTTTATAGCTACAGCTATTATTAACTGTATCTTCTGAAGCAGACGGATTCTGGTAAAAGTTGTCATTGAGTTGATTTTACAGTTTTATGCAATCTGTTGACTCAGTTCTTAAACAAGACATGTACAAATGTTAGAAATTTGTCAGACAAGTTTTAGTATGCAGAAGGTAATCTTTGGCCACTTACAATGCACCAGACACCCTTTCCAAGTTCATATTCAAACCGTTTTGGTTAGCTGATGTGAAAACTGATTAACATAATAACACAATATTTTTGGTATTTAAGCAAAAATACTGTCTAATGATCCAGTTCCATACAAGCTTTCTGCTACATTAATACAATGCGCCAAAAACCATCTTGACAGTATTAGGAGCAAGAAAGGAAACAGCTGTAGCAGTACATCAGTTCCTAATAATAACCAATTTGGTCTCACCAATCTACCCAATAGCTTTTCTGTGAACAGTGGGCACAAACAGAACATGCTAACTCCACATAGACAGGTGGAAACAAATCTGGTGTCCAAGCAGTGCCATGCTACCCGTTTTATGACTGTGCCACCCAGTAAGAATACCAAAATAAAGTGGGAAAAAAAAATCTGTTATCCCAACGTTAATACAAATATTGCATGAATAATAAATGACTAAATGACTACTTGTCCTCTGCCTTTTCTGCAAGCTTTACTCTATAAACTGTACATCAGGACCGAGTTAGATCATAAGACCTTTTCCTTACATTCTCAGAATTTATGTATTCATTACAATTTGATGAGCGAACACCCAGTCTATTGAGATGCCAGTCCACTGTGGGTTGTACAGAGACTTGCAGTGAGGCCTTATAGGAATAACAAACAGCCCAACTCAAGTTTTTGAACTATGAATGGGAACCAAAGTCCATGTTTTAAATCCATGTTGACATGACAAGAAGTAAAAACACCCCAACCAGAAACTCAACAGGATTACAAATGCTGTACCACCAGAACATAAAATAACCATGACACTGAAAAAACAGTTATGTTAACATACAGATATTCAAATGTGCCATTCAATAATGTTATTATTAATAATGTAACATGACATAACTTAAAATTCCTAAACCCACCTGATCCAACTCATGGTTACAGAAAAATATCAAACTTTAAATTATCTAATTCAGTTTAGATAAAATATAGGTATTTGTTTTAAAGCAAAAAAATAATACTATCAATGTTTTACTATACACTGCATCAAGGGAGCAAAAATGCTAAATGGCTTTACACTTCTCATTTTGAATCAGTTCCAGGATGAATTCATGTCAACACACTGCCACAAAATAAACTTCATGGATTAAATTTAGTAAGATTTATTTTTGTATATTTAAAAGCACATTAAGTAAAATAAATTTACTTTCAAAGTAATAGTTAAAAATCTTCATGTCAAAAAAAAAAAAAATCAAGTGGTTTCTCTTCAAAATTTCAATATTTTTTTCTTCAAGTCGATATCAAAATATTCATCCAGGATTCCACTGAAAATACCAACTGTAGCCAAGGTTCCCAGTGTTATAATAATCACTAAGGAGGCGTAAAATCCATTGAGCCTGGAAAGACAGCAGTAAGGATTAAATTGCAGATTATTTTAAAATACTTGCAGAGTATTAAGATGTCCTTATTAATTACTGTATGTCCAAAATACAAAGCAGGTTTGAAGTATGTGGCTTTTTACTTTATTAAGGAGATGCATGTACGACTAACCATCAGCTCAGAGAAGATCATAAATATGTATGTTTATAGATCCAGTCACATACATATCTATTTGTTTTATATATGCTCATAAACGCACCATCTGCCGTGACTGCTGCACACACCACACAAGTTTAATGGTGATGGGCAATGAGCATCACTTTTGCTAGACATCTGGAGACTTTCTCACCTGTTCTAGTAATTCAACCTCCAGTGCATTTTGTGTTTTGGCTCAGTGTCATTAATTCCAATCACTGTCACAGTGCTATTGAGACCATGCAAACCACTACAGCCAAATGGAACAAAAAGAAAATCGGTCATATATTTGTAGCCTTCGGTTATTCTAGACCTGCTTTCTTTTATGCATTTCAGCCCTCTGTCATCATAGAGAATGACAGGCATACTATGTCAGGAGACATGTTTAAAGGTTGCTCATTTGTTAGTACCAACTGTAAATTAAAACTAAAACTCAGAGCCCAGGTGCACACAGGTTCATGTATTCTTTAATATGTTTTCCTGTCCTACTTAAATTTAATGCAGGGTCATGAAGAGCTGGACTGTTTTCTGGCAGCACTGGAAAAAAAGACATGAGCCAACCATACATGAGGTGCAAATCAGCTCCAGGTCACACATCCACACTTGTTCTCAAAAAGCCAGTTAAAGCCCCCAGTTAATAAAACCTGTACCTGCTTGGAATTAACGTTCAATACTCAACCATGAGCTGTTCTTTTAATTCCCAATGTAGTTTTACAGAGTTTACCAGGCTGCCTTAACAACACAATATAGTTCTCTGATAAGGATAATTTCTTCAGAAGTTATTTAAACAAGCATTTCTTTATTTTCCTCTTTGGAATCTATTTATGACATTAACAACAGGAAAAGAGCAATGTACAGTATATTGAAATAACGATGTTCAGAAGCAATATTAACAGGATAGATATCAAATAGTCTGGGGTAAATATGTCTTAATGTTGATGCAATGCCAAAATTACTCCTTTGTTTCAGAACAAATAGCAAGATACAAGTCATTTTGTGGAATACACTTTTTTATTCAGTAGAAATATCTGCATTGAGCAGTACATCAGACAAAATCTATATTAAGTCATCCTGCTTCCTTTTTCTTTCTTTATCTGTACATGTATATTTTTGAATTAGTTCCTAATAGTGTGTATTGACATATGTCTTTAGTCTGGCACTGGAACATTAAAGGCAGACCAGAACACAACACTATTCACGTAACTGGTTCAAGATATTTGATTTAAGTGCAAAGTGTTGAGGAAGAATTCAAATTAAGCAAGGTGTTAATTTAAGAACAGGTCATACAAACCTACTGGGTTAATTCGGGGGTACGGGAGTAATGTTGTAAAGGGAATGATTCTTACCTTCCTTTAGAAGAAGCCTGATATCCAAAAAAATAGCTGTGTCGAGCATAGATGTAAACCAAGCCAAGAACTGCTGCTAATACTGCAAATAATAAAATTCAGAAAATTAAAAATCAGTCTCTTCAGACAGAATTTAAGCTCTGCTGTGATCATACATATATACAACTCAAAACATTTTCTTGTAAAAACAACTTCAGTTGCTACCACAGTGTAAGTTCCTATCATGAAATCATTTATATTGTTTTCCCCACCATGCATTTTCTACTTACATCTGAATCATTTTCAAGTACTGTATATAGTTAAGAGACCTGCGGTGGGCTGGTGCCCTGCGCAGGGTTTGTTTCCTGCCTTGCGCCCTGTGTTGGCTGGGATTGGCTCCAGCATACCCCCATGACCCTGTAGTTAGGATATAGCGGATTGGATAATGGAAGGATGGATAGCTAAGAGACATTGCTACTTTAATTCTTTTCTCTTTTCTGCCTTACCAGTAATAGCTTATTTCCCAAATACAGTTTCCTCATGAGAGAGTATTTAGGATTCACAACTAGTAATATTTGGCTGGGTTTCTCCACATTTCTCTTCTCTTTATTTTTTCAAAATATGTAACTCTTTTTCACTTCTGATTACTTTTCTGGCTGTACTTGCCATACTCTTTAATCCATTAGCAAAGGACTCATAATGAAGAGCCCAATCCAAATTCTTGACATTAACACTTTACAAAGAACTTCCTTTTTTGAATTTAATACACAACTAAACAATATGTAAGGGTTGTTGCTTAAAAACTGATATCAGAAATATCTGATTCATCATAGTTATCACCTTTCCATCCTAAGTTCAGCAGACTACAACCAAATCATTCAATATAAATAAAAATACCTCACAGAAATCTACTAATTTCACTTATCTTATTTTCTACCTTGTTTATATATACGCAATACTATCTTCAAAAGTTTCCTGCTAATCCATTTCCATATTCTTTGGTGTAAAAAAGCAACTAGAAAGCAATGCCATGTGTGTACTGTACATGTGAACGGATTTGTCTTTACAATTATATAACCTTTTCTTATTTCTGAAAAAAAGAACACAAACGTGATGAGTAAACCTACTAGCTAAGTCAAAACTAAGAGAGATGAAATGTTATAAAACTTAACCTTCTGTAAATGTGCTTAGTACAGTGAAAAACTGTAGTTTCAGCTTTTAATGAAGGCTAGTCCTTGTCACTAATTAAAAATAATAATTTGATCACGAACCTCCCAATTTGAAATGACTGTGGCTCAGAGACTCTGTCACTAAACTTTGACAGTATGATAAAGTGTTACATATGCCAGACTAAATAAACAGAGAATACACATGAAAAAGTGGATTTTTACAGTAGGTTTAGTTCAGGAACTTTTATCCCTGAAAAGGTTTTATAACACAGAGAGAGTGCAATGTAGTCATTACTACAAAGCCACTTCTCCTAAAGCCTCTTTTAATCTATTTACAGTATTTTAGGAGACCTCAGCGACCCAAAATTTCAAGAGGGAGGAGGTGAAAAAGGCATTGTTCATGGGGGAGTAAACTTCACTTAGCCTCTTGCCCACAGAATGATTGAGGAAACACAGTGACTGGTATTGCAGAAACTTTTTGGCCTCAGCCAGACATGACAGTAAGGAGAAGGCACTTTTAGGGAAACCTGAGAATCATCAAGGCATCAAACAGCACTGGAGACACCAAAGAGGTATGAACTCATCTATACTAATAAAAGGCAAAGCCCTCACTGACTGACTCACTGACTCATCACTAATTCTCTAACTTCCTGTGTAGGTAGAAGGCTGAAATTTGACAGGCTTATTCCTTACAGCTTACTTACAAAAGTTAAACAGGTTTCATTTCGAAATTATACACGTAACAGTCGATAACGGTCGACAACGTCCGCCATGTTGAACTTTCTTATTTATGGCCCCATCTTCACGAAATTTGGTAGGTGGTTTCCCTGCGCTAACCAAAACCGATGTACGTACTTATTTCGGTGGTATGACGCCACTGTCAGCCGCCATATTTAATTTTCCAAACGTCACTAATTCTCCAACTTCCTGTGTAGGTAGAAGGCTGAAATTTGGCAGGCTCATTCCTTACAGCTTACTTACAAAAGTTAAGCAGGTTTCATTTCGAAATTCTACACGTAACGGTCATAACGGTTGACAAGGTTCGCCATGTTGAACTTTCTTATTTATGGCCCCATCTTCATGAAATTTGGTAGGTGGCTTCCCTGCGCTAACCAAAACCGATGTATGTACTTATTTCAGTGGTATGATGCCACTGTCGGCCGCCATATTGAAGTTTCTAATGTCACTAATTCTCCAACTTCCTATGTAGGTAGAAGGCTGAAATTTGGTACTTTTTCAGTGGTATGATGCCACTGTCGGCCGCCATATTGAACTTTTCAACAGTCTTTGTTTCTTATGGGCCCATCTTCAAGAAATTTGGTACGCGGGTTCCCAACGCTAACTGAATCCTACTTACATACATATTTACGCCCATAGCCTGCAGCTCGGTCACCGTGTGAGGCGCCGTTGGGTCCCCCATCCCAACGCCTCCCACGTTGTTGGCTGCCTTCCTATATAAGGCCGTCCGTCGCTCCGGTCTCTACATTCCCTTCCTTGCTTCGCCACGGGATTCACGTCTCCCTGCTGATAACTACAGCCTTTTTATTTAATCCACGGCTTCTCTGCTGTTTTATTGTTCATTTATTACGATTATAGTTTATTGTGTAGGTATTTTAGACTTACTGTACATTGTTCAGATACCCATTTCCTTTATCATTCCAACTGTACTCGCATTAACATGTCTATCGAGGTGATCGCCATCGATCATAAAAACTGTCACTTACCGAGTGGTTTCCATGCCCGGAGATGGCACCAGCCTTTTCCATTCTCTGTGTTACATACTGCACGGCCATATCAGGCTCACTCTTGATATCCAGAGGAACATTGTGTCTTATGTATTGAATGAGTGGGACAGGTTCAAGGTGTGGACTGATGACGGTACAGGAGATAATTATACTACACAGGAGCACTATAAGAGGGAAATGCTTAAGCCCTTCACCTATGCATCTGCATGTGAGTTGATGGCTGCCGCTGAATTGTTTGGTTATCGCTTTCAAGTGTACCGAAATGGCCAAATATTTTACACCTTTGGACAACCGCCAATGCCTCTTAAACATCTTAGATTGACAGGTGACGATTTCAGTAGCGGACACTTTGATGTTTATGAATGTTTAAACTCTCAAAAGCTGGATGTGAAGTTATCGATGAAACTGGTTGTATACTTACAACGCTTGACAGATGCCGAATGTCACTTCAACACAAGTCCTACAAATACTGTCGTAATTGAAACAAACCATGAAACTCAAACCGATTATGACAGCAGCAATCCAAGCTGTGAGATTTGAGACAAGATTACTTTTCACATGGCCAACTGTACATTGCATGCTTAAGAGTAAGCTCAGCACACAGTTTGCTCATATTACAACCGGAGGGCCGAACTCACAATGTGGTATACAAAGAGATCCTTAACAAATAATTATTGGTATATTTTCCCTCAGTTTAAAAAGGTTTAATTTTCTTCTTAATAAAACTTTTAGGGCAGTACTTCACCGCTGCGAAGCGCGGGTATTTTGCTAGTGAAATAATAAAGGGGAGGTTGTACATTTCTGTCATTCATGTTTCAGCTACTATACATTGTTTGTAGTAGCTTTCTGAAGGCAAACATGCCAGATACTTCTATGTGCCATAGTAATTACAAGTATACCTGTATGTATGCAAAACTAGTTCACCTGATTTTTAACAATTAACAAATTCTTACTTGTATAGAGCTTTTTAAAGGAAAATATCACACAATGTTTTGATATATCAAGTACAAAGCACTTCCTTTACCGACTTCTTGTTAGACTGTGACAGAGATGCAGCACGTCTTGGTCAGGCTACTATATTTATAACAAATTTTCAGTGTGAATCTTAAATTCAGTTTCTTAGTTAAGGAAAACTGCTTTTCTTCCACTTCTGTTGCACTACAAGCTCCAGTACCAGTTGCCTTGAATACTTTCTGTTTTGTATTTACCAACACAAAGATGACAGGCATATCCTATGAATAAAATTCAAGCACACACTTTGGTTTCATTTTTGTTACAGGATAAAGCAAAGCAGATTAAAACTATTAAAATGTGCAAAAGATGACACAAATCCCAAATACATAAAATTGTCCAAAATGACAATGATGGGGCTATCAACCTCAACTCTGCATTTTCTCCAAGGGAAATAATTATTTGTTGTGTCTACTTGTTCCCCTGCTTTTTGTAAAGTCCAGACACAATTGCTAAGTTACCGAAGAGCTCCTACATCCCAAATATAGGGTGGTACAGATCTTATTATGCAATTTTCATTACACTATAACTTATTAAGTTTATTACGTAGAAAATCCCGGGCCATCGAGAAGTGTGCGAACTGATGACATGAAGAATTGTCTTTGAGCCGAACTGAAATCGTCCCCACATCAATCAAAGTCATCCAGACGATCTGGATCTGCATAGTTAGATCTGGACCACCTTGTATTTTGGATAAGACTGAACATTTTGTTCTTAATGTACATTTCAGTGACTCCAGCAAGTTCAATCAAAATTTACTTTTAAAGTGCCTGACATTAGTCTTCATCAATGCAGAACCAAAGTTTAATTTAGAGCAACAATGGAAGCAATAAATATTGTTTGTTCAACCAGTGTGTATGGTGTAGCACTGAAACATTTCCACTTTTGCTTAAGTTGAACATTATGTGTGCCACTACAGTTGCTGGTTTTCACTCGGTCTTCCCAATGTGGCTTAGTCTGCCACCTTGGGGTGAATCTGCTTAAAGCAGAACAGAGGCAGTGATTTATAGTATGAAAATGATGTCAGTATTGTCATTTAGGCATTTTCTTTAAATTGCTCCTTAAAAATATCCACATAAGCTTTCAGTTTGCCATTTTATGATTGAGTATTTTGTGTTGGTATTATATTACTCTCAGTATTCTGAGCAGGTAAAATGTCATTGTATTATGTAAATATGGCAATAAACTTAAACATGTTGCATCTGCAGTTATCTTAAAGACAATTTTGATATTCTTATCAAATAAAGACTGCTTCATTTGCAGTCATGGCTATCCACTCAAACTTACCCTTATGAACTATATCTACTCAGGCTCGCTCAAAATTACTTTTTACAAAGCAATGATCAGGCAGCAATGTACAAATATTTTACTTAATGCAGCTTTAAATACTGAAATGAATGTGCTTGTGATTTTCTGTGTCTTCATTTTTATCTCCTTAATTTTATTGCTGTCCCCTCCAGGCATTGTCATGTCCTATGCTTGGTTATTATTAGCAACAGTAGAGAAATAACTCAAAACACCAATGCTGCCTAGCCATACAATAGAATACTGTAAGTACGGCTTGGTAGAGGAGACAGTACGCAAGTGCCTGAAACTGGTTTATTTGGATTTTATGGAATTTAGGACGGTGTGAAAATGTGCTGTAGTAACTTTTTCCTTAATAACAGTAACTCAATATATTTTGCTAAGGCACCTGTTGAGTTCGGTGGCAGTGCTTCTGCCTCTGGAATTCAGCATGCTAGATTTCTCTCTTTTGCTCCCAGTTACTGTCTGTGTGGAGTTTTCATTTTCCTTCTGCTTAGTTTTCTTCATTCTTCCCCAAAGATGTACAGATACATACAGGTGAGTGGGCCCTGCAATGACCTGGAGTCCTGACCATAGGTGTTTCATGTCTTGCACTCTATTCTGCTAACATATGCTTCAGGCCACTGTGGCACTTATTATTATTGGATACAGCAGAGAGCAGTATATTATATTGTGCTACATTTTTCTTACTTCTTTACAAATTATATTTGCATTCCATAATACCTGTGTACTGTTTATGTCAGTTTAGGTATTAAAAATGATCAGCTGCACAGGTTCACAAAACTGAAGAAGACCAATCCTATTAGTAGAATGTTAAAAAAAGCTTAACACAACCACTACTCTCCCTCAAGCGTGCTCACTTCAGCATGCAGTCTTCAATGTTTTTCTTATTTTCTCGCAGGTTTTTTTGTGCTAAGCAGAGAATCTGATACAGTTATGGAAACATACTCTGTATTCTGCAGTTTTCTGTTATTACTAGAGACTTTACTTTTGTTCTGTTTAAATACTTACTCACTGTCACAAATGCACATATAGGGGACACCTTCAGGGCTCTGTTGAGGGAAGCAGTACCACCCCTGGATGTGAGGTGGAGCCAATGCTAACAACCTCTCCCTTTACACTCACAGCGGCAAGGTGCATGCAGCAGAGGGCACCTAATGACACACCAACACCCAAAGTAAGCTCCACCTCTTCTGGGTGTGGTAGCAAATATACTGGCACTGTCAGGTGGAAGAAGGGGTCACTTGGACTACAGAGAACTCTAGGAGGCTGATCTACCGAAAGGAGAACTGTGTGGGCGACAAAGCCTTTGTTGGTGTAACACACTTTTCTCTTTTGCTCAGTTTTGCTTTAAATGGGGATCACCCTGTTAGCGCCCCAACAATTTTTTTGGTATCCACCCCAAGTTTGTGCCATCACAGCACAAACAAAGATAACAATTCATCAATACAAACAAGCACAAACCTAATGCTCTCCCTGTTGTGCTGCAAAAGGTGTTAAATAAGTATCAGTTCATGATCTGAATTTTGATTTTTGTTATTTTCATTCTGCCCCTTGGTCAGCTTTTCCATTCTTACGCAGAATCCATTCAGGTCTAGGTCACTACAACATTTAGCTGTCAACAACACTTAGCTGTAATACTATGCTATCTTCCAATTTGTAGACAGTCTTAAAGATAAGTCATGGCCACTTAATGGTCTCACTGAATCTGTGACAAGTGTGCAGTCCTTATGTGCTGTTGCTTCAATTATGTTTATTTTCTTCATTTCAAAAATTTTTCTTCATTATCTCATCTTAATTATGGATTAAGCTTTTCTTTTTTTCCCATATTGCTTTTCATGGTAGCCTGTTTGACAGCATATTTGTTCATTATTTGATTTTATCTATACTGTATCTCCTGTGTGAAGTCCATGTGGTACTCTAACCACAGAGTCTATCCAACATCAAGAAAATTACTTATAATTGTAAACAGCATATATTTCCGGATTGCCAGCCACTAACATAGCACTACAACTCTCCCAAATGAACCTATAATAGAGTATTTTGAGTCTTCTTGTATTTCCTTACAGTGACTTAACAGTGACAAAAAAAAAGTTGATTGATCTAAAGGCTCAGATATCCAAAATGACAATATTCCCTCTTGACAGAGATAGTGCCCATAGTGAAATACTCCATAACCAATGGTGTCCTTACATAATAAAGAAAAAAAATATCTCTCAGCCGAAGCACTATAAAAATGTAATTATTATTATTATTAAATGATCCTGAACCCTTGGTTTGTGCTTTCATAATTTATTGCTTCAAATATTATAATGCCACCCTCAGAGGCAGTTTTGCCAAAACAATAACCAGTCTACAAAAATTTTAAGAGTTCAAAGCCATAAGCACATATCACTCATTTTCTCGGGTAGTTATGCTCATTGTCTCTTCCATCCCAAATTTATAGCAAGCTTCATAATATTCTTCTTCTACATAGGAGAACCTCACTTCTACTTTCACCCCTAGTTACTATGAGACTTCAGTTTGCTTCTGGTCCCTCAGACTAAACTCTACTCTGGTATTAGAATGCTGCAATAGAAATAGAATATTATTATTATTAATATCATCTTAATAGCCCACATGCAAATATGTAAAGTGCAATGGAAAATCCTAATGTCAACTGCTGAGCAGGGGTCTCATGTATAACACCATGCGTAGAATTCGCACTATAACATGGTGTAAGCACAAAAGCCGAAATGTGCTTACGCATAGAAAAGTCCAGATGCAGGAATCTGTGCGTACTCCAACTTCCAAGTTCTTCCGCTACATAAATCCCAATCAGCGTGAAAAGTAATGCGCGTGCTGTCCTGCCCCAACTCCTCCCAGAATTACACCTCTTTGAATATGCAAATCAATATAAATAGCCCTTAAGCTCAGCCTTCTGTGAAAAGACAATGGGAAAAGCACGGGGGAAATATAAGAATTTCAGAGAATACCAAGTGGAGGCAAAGGAAAAACATACTATTTGCTTAATTAAACCGTGGTATAATCAACAAAAGAAAGTTGATCGAGTGACATAGCGTGTTGGAGAAACTTGAAAGCTCATGTTCACAAAGTCGCACAGTGCCGGAAATAAAAAAGAAATCACATATCGCCATGAAAAGGCAAGTTGTAGCCCACTGTCTGAGTGTCATATGAAAGCTTATTAGGGTACAGAGAAAAAAAAGGCACACAGTGGGGAAAAAGCACGAAATGTCAACTTCAATCTCGACATTTCCACTTTAATCACATAGTTTATTTTGTCATCAAAGTAGAACATCATAAACTTCATCTTAAAATCATTTAATTAACCAGTTTCTCAAATCACATCGTATTTAAAGTATAGCACGTTATATAAATGCTTTGTTTTGTATGTGATCTTCTATGTGCTCTATGTGTGTGAATCACTACTTGCTTCTTAAACCGGCTCTCTTCCTCCGACAGGACACAGGATCCATTACATTCATGATATTACAGCTCTCTAAATAACTAAAATACTGAGATGTATACATAATATCATTTTCATGATGATAGGAGTTAAAGCACGTTATTAAACATGGGTTTCACGGCGCAGTGATTGTGCGCGACCGTCAATGAAATTATATATTGCAACAGTACTAATGGGCGGCTCTAGGCTTGTGGCGGCCCTGGGCAGAGAAAGAATCGGTGGCCCCTTCACCTGCCAATGTCAATATGGTATCTTAGGCACGGTGGATGGCCACGTCCGTTGCAGACACTGCATAGCCGCCTCGTGCTCATGACACAAGCATTTAACTTTTGTCGAAATTTGCTGCTGCGTTTTTAGCTGTGTCGTTATTTTCTCTTTCTGTTTTATATTCAATATATATTGGCGTGGCCACCCCGCTGTCCTTGCTTTTCTTTCTCCAAGTAACCGATTGCCACACAATCAGCTCTGTAATAGACGTTGAAGCCATCTGTAAGCTTAGAGAGCCGATTCTTCAAAACGTTTAAGGAACATTGAAATATCTTTGTAGTACATGTTTAATTATTCTATCCTTCACGCCAGTCCCAGTGAAGAATATAGATTATTTAAATGAAGTTAAAGTTTTATCTGTATAATATAATAAACAGATTTTGCTGCATTTCATCTTAAAAATGATATCGTCATCATATGTAAATACGTGCTTTATAAAGTGCCGCAGGTTGTGTAATATTATAACTGTAGTGCAAGTTTACAGTGGGGTAATTGTACTTATAAGTACAAACAGTTCTACAAGGAGCACTTGATTGAGTGCGTTTATAATTCTTGGGATGAAACTGTTTCTGAACCGCGAGGTCTGTACAGGAAAGGCTTTGAAACGTTTTGCCGTGGCTGAGGTAGTGTTTGCTTGAAGCTGTATACCAATAATTCTCTTTCCGATCAGCTGTTGCTGTGATTCACTCTCAGATACAGTGATATAAATACTCCGAGTGGTGCAGTGAGAGTAATATGGAAAAAGATGATCCGCTGTGGCAACTCCTAACGGGAGCAGCTGAAAGAAGAAGAAGGTGGAGTTAGAGTAACAATGCTAAAGCAGTTATGGTATTTGGAATACTATGGCTATTCCCTGGACCATTATATTGTTACAAGTTAACTACAATCAGATGTATTACACTAATAAACAATTCAGTTAGTTTCAGTGTATTTATAAAGCCGTGTCAGGAAAATAAGGAGTAACCACACAGGAACAGTAGCATTGCTTTGACACTGGGTGCCGCCAGTCTGCAAAACCGAGCGGAGAACTAGCGTACGACAAGGTATGAGGTACCATGGAAAAGTGCGTGGCTTTGCGCCAAGAGTAGGTTTTATACATTGCGATTTGAACATGGAAAAGTTCTTACACAACATTTCTGTGCGTACGCACCGTTTATACATGAGGCCCCACGTGTTTTGCTGAACAGCATTTTTGGTAACAAGATTCACACATAGATATTTTAAATTCACATTCATTAATGAACAACTCTCTAAAGTCTTGAATTAAGAATAATTTAATATCTAGTGTTAAAAACTGATCATTTTAATTGAACTGAAATATATCTCCACATGATATTCAGTCTTCTTTAAAGTGTCATTTTATTTTAGGCTTTGCTTTTTTTCCCCAGTATCTTCTGAAATAAGGGTGAGAAACATTCAGTGTACCTGCTAAATCAATTATTTTCATTTAAAAATTAGTTATGTTGGTAAGGTGTAGAATAGCAAATTAAAGACATAAATGATGTGTAATAACAACAGGCAACTATTTAAAGTTACATTGTTGAATTAGCTTACAGACAAAGTCAGTGCCACCATAATTTAACTGCCCCTAGAAAGATAGACTTTTTTAAAGCAAGGTTGTAAAGCCTTAATACTTTCGACTAACAAGGAAATATTATCTTTTGACTGAAATGCAAGGAGTAAAAATTAAAGCAGCTAAACAAAATGTTTTTCAACACCCTTTCATCCATACATATGCACATATAGACCTGAATCTAAACCTTACTTTCCCTAGATTAAGACCTCTATAGAATATACAGTAGGATTGTACGGTACAAGTGTTTTTGGAGCTTTTAGAATGTATTCATCCCTCTTTGATGTTATTATAATTTGCAAACACAAATCAAAATTATATGCCTAATTTTCTTTTTTTCTCTGCATGTTTTAGAAACAAAACCAATGCCTTAATTTGAGATGAATGTAGTGAATTCCCCCAAACCATTCAAAATTTAACTTACATGCATCAATTTTCCATATTACTCTAAAGTAATTACCATTTCAGTTGACTGATATGACTCAGAAGAAACACACCTGTTTCCAGGTAAGAGTGGATGCCAAAGCAGAGCCTACATCATGAAGACTGAGACCCTGTAGGCACAATCTTTTATCAGAAAAGTGATGAAGTGATACATTTTCTAGGGGATTGAAATACCCTATGAATACAGTTATTGGAAAAGTAAAAATGTCCTTCTAAAGCAGGCCAACCTGCCAAGATTAGATTAAAACTAAGTAACAAAGAACTTAGAAAGGAAGGAGAACAATGACAATGAACAATGTCCTTCTTGACAAAATTGTAGAATTAGGTGGTTAAGATAAAGACAACCTGCAATAAGTCAGTCATTTCTGCAACATATCCCATTCATGGCCTCTAAGAGAGGTTAGAAGAAAGACACTACTTCTGAGAAATTTGACATACATCAGCATGAGTGGAGTTTGCAGGAAAGTAAATGTCAAGCTGGCATCATATAGAAACAAAATTCTGGCCTTCTGATAAAACAAACACCAAACTCTTAATAATATGTTATGGGAAAGATTTTCAGTCTAAAAGATGTAAACACTTCTCAGGATAAATAGAAAATGATGTGAAGCCAAACACAGGCACATCCTTGAGAAAAACCAGTATCACTGGGAAGAAGATTCACAATCTAAAAGGACAATGACCCCCGGAATACTGTCAATTGTACACTTCTGACCTTTGGAATTGGAAGGTGAAATTATGAAACTATGTGGAGCAGATTGACAAATGTGGTTTGATAACATTGCTTCTATAGCTTCTGTAAATCTGCAAAGAACAATAACCATAAATTGCCAACTATAGATGGAAAATTCAAATACAAAAGCCTGCATGATGGCCCAAAGCTGGAATCACCACCAAAAGAGTTTCTACAAATTACTAGATTCAAAGGGTAGTACGGTTAACTAAAGAAGGTATTTTACTTCCTGACATTTTAAGATTACTGTTAACATACTATAATAATACTATAACATATACTGTTAATATGTTTTACATTTGATTGACATCCAAGGGAACCTGCAAGTTCATGGTATGTATGTTCACAGATATTTTTTACAGAGCTCAGGCTGGACAAGTAACTTGCTCCAAGTGATTCAGTGAGTCACAAGCAGAAACTGAACTGGCAACCTTTTACATTGAATGTCGTAGCCACTGTACAAAAATGCATTCAAAATGAGTCAGAAACAAACACTGCTGACTGGACAGCACCTCCTAAAAGCCAAAAACTTGAAACTTGTAACTGTGACCAGTTCATAACAACCTATAAGAAACCCTGTACTATTCACAAAAATATAATAGATAACAGCATGCAAGTCTCACATGACACAGCTTGGGCCCTGATAAGACAGAAGAAGGCAGGCAAGATGATGCCTGCATTGACATCAGTACATTTAAAGTAAAACAGCAGAATAAGGGGAAAATTGGCTTCTGAGACCACAAAAAGGACACTCTAACATGCAATGTCTACAATCCTGCATATTGTTCCTAACCCCTAAAATTAAATTCAGAGTAGGGTTGTTCTTCTCTATACTCTACACCAGTCAGGGTCACCATATGGGACATGAGATGAAGTATGAGCTTGACTAATAAAGTTACTGAAGAGAGGAAGTGATAGTGTGTTATTGTAGTATTTTCAGGTAGCTAGGTTCAACAGCCTCTCCACAGATAAAATATAAGTTGGGATACTACTGTTGGTTCTGCTAATATGTATCCCTTTAATTTACATTGGTTTAGTACAACTATTCTCTAGTTGGTATGCTTGGGAGTCTCAGAATCGTTCTCCTATCACCCAATTAATTAAAAACAGTAACCCAAAACTTTTGGACTTGTTCAATTCAGGAGTGACTACTTCTGAAGACACTGTATTTCAGGACATTGCACTTAATCTCTTTTATCTATTCATCAGGTTTTACAGTTATAAAGAGAAGTCACTTACCTTCACTTGCATGCAACCCAGCAGTCCACAAAACCACAAGGAATATAGGATAGAACTCCACACAATTTTGACTGTAAGAATACAATTATAAAAATGGTTAAAAAGGAAGAAGGTATATACTGTATCACTACATACAGTATTTACCCATTTATTATCATCTGCTTAATCAACATGTTTAAAGTCATTCATGAACATTTAAACTTAAAAAGTGAGATAGTACAATATAAAGGCCTGTAAGCTAAATGATTAAAGAAAACATCCAAATCCAAAGGAACTTCTACTCCTTTAATAGAATAACAATTCAAAACCTGTTACTTTGTTCAAGCAAACATAGCCACCTGCAATTCAAGTCAAATTAAAAAAAAAAAAAAACATTGGTTAAAAAAAGTTAAACATCTAGGCCTGGACTCCACCCGATACAACTCTTTTTTTTTTTTTTTGGATACTCAAATTTTTCTCCAGCATCTCAAAGATGTGCAAAGTACATTTTAAAATGGTCCTGCATTTGTAAGTGTGAATATGTCCTGCAATTGATTTGCATCTTGAACTGGACTAAGCAGGTATAATAATGGATAGATATCAATATACTGTGAAGTACTCAAATTGACTAACACTGCATATTTTAAAGTTTTGTTACTTTCATTTATCCAGACAGATTAAAAAATCATCAGCTGATGTCAAGACCCCTATGAA